>NW_023425458.1:65000-199586 GCF_014108245.1 Pipistrellus kuhlii | reverse complement strand
CCCCCCTCCTCCCCCGTGTGCCCGCACGTGCCCCTGCAGCAGCCGGGTGCGGTGAGAGCGGGAAGGAGTGGACCGGGTCGCTCTGCAGTCGCTGCCTCGGTGCTGCTGACCGTGCAGAGCTGCTGTGCACACAGGAGCAGCGGTCGCTGCGCACAGGGCAGATGCAGTGTTCACGGCGAAGGAACGAGTCTATGAAGAGCCGAGGTGTCCTCCCCCACCAGCAGCGATCCAAAACATGTGCCGGCGCCCGGGGTGCGGCCCGCGCCCTCCCCTCCCCTCGCAGGTCCGGCTTTCTCTCAGCAGAGCACCGGGCCGGCGTGGCTCCGGGCTGAGGTCGGCCCGAGGGCCCAGGAGGTCAGGGTTCGATTCCCGGTCAGGGCCCAGGCCCGGGCGGGGGGCCCCAGCCCCCGAGGGGGTGTGTGGGAGGCAGCCGGTCCCCGGTTTTCTCTCATCGTGGGCGCTTCTCTCTCTTTTTCTCCCTTTTCCTCTGGAATCAATAAAACAAGCAGGGAAGGGGGAGTGAGTGGCTCCAGGGCCTGTCCACCCACAGACACAGCACCGGCAGAGCCGCAGACACGGGGGCCTGGGAGCAGGCAGACGCGCACGGCGCTGCCGACACTGAGCGGAGAGAAGGGCAATTAGGAGGCGAGGACACGGCGGGAGCCTTCCCCGCCGGCCGGCCCCTGCCCCCCCTCGGCCCTGCTCTGAGACAGCAGAGAGCACGCTTCCCTCAGCAAAGCTGCTGCCATCCCCCGCACCCCGCACCCCCGCGGGTGGTTCCTGGTCACGGCGCTTCCAGCAGCTCCCGCCCGCGCCCCGCAGATGGCTTCGGACAGCGGCCCGGGGCCTCCGCACGCCTGTCACCAGTGTCATCGTCTGCTTTCCACCCTGGCTCTGAACCACGGCACGGGTTTCCTGGCCGTTTTGTTCGGTTAAACTGGAGCTGGGGGCTGTTCGCTCCGCCTCCCTGTGGGCTGCCGGGCGAGGGAAGGCCTGTGAGGCCCAGACGGGGCCCGCCCGCCGTGAGGGGAGCAGCCGGGAGGGGGCTGTCCGCAGGCGGCAGCCTTCGTGTGAACCCCCGGGACCCGGTGCAGGGAGAGGCGATTCCCCTCAAAGCCCACGCGTACGGCTCGGCAGACACGCCCCTGCCCAGGCAGGTCTCCGGCCACTGCCCACGGCGCCATTTCCCTTCCGCCGGCTGGCACGTGTTCGCCTCCATCAGAGGCTCCTCGGGGCCCCGGGGCCCCCTCCCGGCTACCATGTTCCCGAGCTGACGGAGGGGCCGTTACACAGTAGCTCACGGGGAACCACAGCGGAGGGAGGGGTGCGGAGGGGGAGGGCAGCACCGGGCTCAGCTCAGCTCAGCTCAGCCCGGCGAGGTCCCGTGTAACCTGTCTGTTATCTCAGGCTCCGATTTCACCCTCGGGATGTTTCTGCCCCCCGCCCGCCCCCAAGGTTAAGGCGACCAGACGTCCCGCTTTTGGCGGGACAGTCCTGACTTCCAACCATTGGTCCTGGGACTGCTTTAAAACGCCGCGGGATGCGGGAGGAATGGTTAGAAGTCGGAGCTGTCCCGCCCACAGCGGGACGCCTGGTCGCCTTACCCAAGGCCGATCGCTGGGCCGGCAGTGCCCTCCGCCCGCCGGTGTGCGTGACGGGAGCAGCTCCTGGCTCTGAGCGGCTCTTCCTGTGAAATCCCCGTCGGGCTGACCTCACAGAGCAGCCCTCCCTCCCGAGGCTGGGGGGGAGGCGTGCGTGTGCAGACTCCGTCTTCCTGTTCCCCATCAGTCCTCTCGGCCGCAGACACCATCGGGCTCAGGGGCCTGGCTTAGGAGGAGGTCAGGCTGAGCGCTGATGTGCCTTCCCTGCGAGAAGGGATCGATCGGGGACCTCCTCCGCGGTTTCCTGGGGATTCAGGCTGTGTCCCTGAAGGCTCGGTCACACAGGAGGCTCCGTCCTGGCTGCAGCAGAGAGGGCGCCGAGGGCTGGAGGCCGCCAGGCTGTGCTGGGCGGAGGGCGGCCTCTGTGAGCTCTGGCTCTGCAGGACCTGGGGGCTCTGCCGGGGCCTGAGGGCTCTGCCGGGGCCTGGGGGGCTCTGCGGGATCCGGGGGGCTCTGTGGGATCCGGGGGGCTCTGCGAGATCCGGGGGGCTCTGCCGGGATCCGGGGGGCTCTGCGGGATCCGGGGGCTCTGTGGGGTCCGGGGGGCTCTGCGGGGTCCGGGGTGCTCTGCCGGGGCCTGGGGGCTCTGCGGGATCCGGGGGGCTCTGCGGGATCCGGGGGGCTCTGCCGGGATCCGGGGGGCTCTGCGGGATCCGGGGGGCTCTGCGGGGTCCGGGGGGCTCTGCGGGATCCGGGGGGCTCTGTGGGGTCCGGGGGGCTCTGCGGGATCCGGGGGGCTCTGTGGGGTCCGGGGGGCTCTGCCGGGCTCCGGGGGGCTCTGCGGGATCCGGGGGGCTCTGCGGGATCCGGGGGCTCTGCGGGGTCCGGGGTGCTCTGCCGGGGCCTGGGGGCTCTGCGGGATCCGGGGGGCTCTGCGGGCTCCGGGGGGCTCTGCGGGATCCGGGGGGCTCTGCGGGATCCGGGGGGCTCTGCGGGGTCCGGGGGGCTCTGCGGGATCCGGGGGGCTCTGTGGGGTCCGGGGGGCTCTGCGGGATCCGGGGGCTCTGTGGGGTCCGGGGGGCTCTGCCGGGATCCGGGGGGCTCTGCGGGATCCGGGGGGCTCTGCGGGATCCGGGGGCTCTGCGGGTCCGGGGTGCTCTGCCGGGGCCTGGGGGCTCTGCGGGATCTGGGGGGCTCTGCCGGGATCCGGGGGGCTCTGCGGGATCCGGGGGGCTCTGCCAGGATCCGGGGGGCTCTGCGGGATCCGGGGGCTCTGCAGGGTCCGGGGGGCTCTGCGGGATCCGGGGGGCTCTGCGGGATCCGGGGGCTCTGCCGGGATCCGGGGGGCTCTGCCGGGATCCGGGGGGCTCTGCGGGATCCGGGGGCTCTGCGGGGTCCGGGGGGCTCTGCGGGATCCGGGGGGCTCTGCGGGGTCCGGGGGGCTCTGCGGGATCCGGGGGGCTCTGCGGGATCCGGGGGGCTCTGCCGGGATCCGGGGGGCTCTGCCGGGATCCGGGGGGCTCTGCCGGGATCCGGGGGGCTCTGCGGGATCCGGGGGGGCTCTGCGGGATCCGGGGGGCTCTGCGGGGTCCGGGGTGCTCTGCCGGGGCCTGGGGGCTCTGCGGGATCTGGGGGCTCTGCCGGGATCCGGGGGGCTCTGCGGGATCCGGGGGGCTCTGCCAGGATCCGGGGGGCTCTGCGGGATCCGGGGGGCTCTGCAGGGTCCGGGGGGCTCTGCGGGATCCGGGGGGCTCTGCGGGATCCGGGGGGCTCTGCCGGGATCCGGGGGGCTCTGCCGGGATCCGGGGGGCTCTGCGGGATCCGGGGGGCTCTGCGGGGTCCGGGGGGCTCTGCGGGATCCGGGGGGCTCTGCGGGGTCCGGGGGGCTCTGCGGGGTCCGGGGGGCTCTGCCGGGGCCTGGGGGCTCTGCGGGATCCGGGGGGCTCTGCGGGATCCGGGGGGCTCTGCCGGGATCCGGGGGGCTCTGTGGGATCCGGGGGGCTCTGCCGGGATCCGGGGGGCTCTGTGGGGTCTGGGGGCTCTGCCGGGGCCTGGGGACCTCATGGCCTTGGCCTCGCTTCCTGCCTGTCTGTCGGGTGCTGTGCTGTGGCTGCCCTGAGCTGCAGAGGGCTGTGCTCCCCTGCAGGAGCCAGGACCCCATTCCTGCCTCATCTGTGCTGGTGAATGGGGCCCCGGAAGTGGAGGCCCACCCACTCGGACTTGAATCCGTCAGACACTGGGCAGGTGTGGCTAGCGGGGGGAAGAGGGGGGAGAAATCACATCTGATCTAGGTACCCGGGAAGTGCCTTCTCCCCCTCACGATAGCTGTCCCTGTCCACGTCTGTCTGCAGCTGCCACGTGCCACCCGCTGTCGGTGTATCTATCTACCCCCATCGCCCCAGCCCGGCTCCGCACAGGACCGGAGGGGCAGCAGAGCGGTGCAGAGCCGCAGACTGTCCGTTCAGTGCCGGCAGTGGCAGCGGCGAGGGGCCAAGCGCCAGTTCCGTGGGCTTACTTTCCGTGGGCAGAGAGGGTTAGCCAGTGAGCGTGCGGCCACCAGCAGCAACGGCAGAGAAGATCTGCAAACCGCCAGCCATGTGGCTCTGTGGCTGAGTGTCCACCTGTGAGCCAGGAGGTCAGGGTTCGATTCCCGGTCAGGGCACAGGCCGAGTTGTGGGTTCCATCCCCAGTGTGGGGCGTTCAGGAGGCAGCCGGTCCGTGGTTCTCTCTCATCGTGGCTGTTTCCCTCTCCCTCCCTCTCCCTTCTCTCTGACATCCATGTAAATGTCCCCGTGTTTATATATCTCTGTGCTTAAATCTCCCTAAGCTGAGCTCCCGGAGGACGGGAAGCCAGCCCTTTGGTCCTCTCCCTGTCGGCCCCGTGGTCGCCGCACTCGGGGCAGGCGCCCGGGAATGCTGTCCACGGGGCGGAAAGGCCACGTGACGTGGCAGCTGCCTCTGGTGCCTCGTGAGCAGGGTTTATGGCCGTGCTCCTGCCGCAGCACCGCGCGGCCCTGTTCTCTCAGCCGTCACGCCTCAGACCCCCCGGGCGGTGGCTGGGACGTGACCTTGACTCACAGTTTCCACTGCAGACGCCGAGGACACGCCCCCTTTCTCTGCGCCTGAGCCTGTGCGTCCCCGCGTCTCCTCGCTCCCACCCCAGGGTGGCCTGGCCGCCGGCCGAGAGCGGGGTGTGCGCGGGAGGGGCGAGGACGGGGGTTCTTCTGTTTCCGCCAGCACTGCGTGAGGGCCGTGGTCGGCAAACTCATCAGTCCACAGAGCCAAATACCAACAGCACAACGACGGACATGTCTTTGGAGAGCCACGTTTTTTAAACCGAAACTTCTTCTAACGCCACTTCTTCAGCACAGACTCGCCCAGGCCGCGGTGCTTGTGTTTCCTTACGTGTGATGGGATGGAAGTGGTGCTGGGTTCGAGGAGAGGAAGGCACGGCTAGCAGGCACCCCGGGCCTGGCAGGGAGAAAGGAGCCATGGCTGGTGTCATGTGCGTGAACCTGGACTGGGCAGCATCCGACAGAACGCCCCGGGGTCTGAGAGGAAGAGGGACTGCGAGGGGCCCGTCAGCGGTCACCTCTGTCTGGCCGGGGGGCGGGAGGGTGTCTCAGGGCGGCCACCTTGCTGTGCGGGCGTGTGGGGCCGGGCGGGCGTGGACACAGCCGTCAGCCCCACGCCGGGGCCCACGGGGCCCGCGGGGAATACAGACAATCCCGGGAGCTCGCCCGCCCCACGCCGTGCGCTCGCGTCGGCTGCGATCATTACACAAAACAGCTCTCTCATTAGCCGCTCCTCTCTGATTCCCGTCTCCATGGAAACGGGGCATTCGGATGCATTAAGATATTTTTGTCTTTGGAGCTTTTGCGTGACTTGGGAAGTGGACACGTGTGTAGACAGAAAGTGAGGCCCGGGAGCCGGCCGTGGCCGTGGCCGTGGCCGTGGCTGTGGCCGGAGAGGAGCCTGCCGCTAGAGCAGGTCCCCCACGCCCGCACTCCGAGGCCGCTGTGGCCGGTGGCTCCCCAAGTGGACACTGAGGATGGCAAGCAAGGGGACGTCATAAAAACAGACGCCCAGCACTTCCTGGCTGGGAGAGGGGGTGGCAAGGGGAGTGTGTGTGTGAGTGTGTGTGTGTGTGTGTGTGCAAGTGTGAGAGTGTGTAACTGTGTGTGGCTATATGTATGTTTGTGTGTGTGTGTGTGATTGGGTGTTTGTGTGTGGGTGTGTGTTTGTGTGACTAGGTGTGTTAGTGTATTTGTGTGTGGCTGTGTGTGTGTGTGTATGGCTGTGTGTGTGTGTATGGCTGTGTGTGTGTGTGTGTGTGGCTGTGTGTGTGGCTGTGTGTGTGGCTGTGTGTGTGTGTATGGCTGTGTGTGTGTATGTGTGGCTGTGTGTGTGGCTGTGTGTGTGTGGCTGTGTGTGTGTGTGTGTGTGTGTGTGGCTGTGTGTGTGGCTGTGTGTGTGTGTGTATGGCTGTGTGTGTGTGTGTGTGTGGCTGTGTGTGTATGGCTGTGTGTGTGTATGGCTGTGTGTTGTGTGTGTGGCTGTGTGTGTGTGTGTGTGTGTGGCTGTGTGTGTGTATGGCTGTGTGTGTGTGTGTGTGTGTGTGTGTGGCTGTGTGTGTGGCTGTGTGTGTGTGTGTATGGCTGTGTGTGTGTGTGTGTGGCTGTGTGTGTGTGTGTGTGTGTGTGTGGCTGTATGTGTGGCTGTGTGTGTGTGTGTGTGGCTGTGTGTGTGTGTGTGTGTGTGTGTGGCTGTGTGTGTGGCTGTGTGTGTGGCTGTGTGTGTGGCTGTGGGCCACTGCGTCTCGGGGGCCTGGGGGCCAGCAGGCGCTCAGCGCCAGTGTCAGACCACGTCCCCCTCGCCGAGGGTGCTGCGTGCCCGTGGCTTTGAGCCGCCCCCCAGCGGTGGGAGTGACATTGCTCGTGAGCGCTGTGCGGCTGGAGGGCGGCCTCTGGGGGACGGTCCCGGGTCCCACAGGAGAGGGAGCGCCCCGCGCCCCGGAGAAGCCGGAGGAAGCGGCCCTCCGGCCGGGGCGGAGAGCAGCTGCGGGCACCCGGGAGGGAGCGGCCGCAGCCAGAGCCTTTGTCCCTCCGAGCGGCCGAGCCGGTAACTGAGCCCCCCGCCTCGTTAGCCAGGCCCGGAGCCTGCGCTCCGTAGGAAGTGAACTTGGAACACGTGGGAGAGTCTGGAGCAGTTTCTCACCCTTTCGAATGCCGAGACCCTCAGGCTGGGAGCCGCTGCTGTGGAGCCTGAGACCGCTGGAAAACACAGATATTTCCATTAAGATTCAGCCCTCACCGGTGTGGCTCAGGGGGGAGAGCGTCGGCCTGCGGATGAAAGGTCCCGGGTTCGATTCCGGTCAAGGGCATGGACCTTGGTTGCGGGCACATCCCCAGTGGGGGGTGTGCAGGAGGCAGCTGGTCAGTGTTTCTCTTTCATCGATGTTTCTAACTCTATTCCTCTCCCTTCCTCTGTAAAAAATCAATTATATATATATGTGTGTGTGTGTGTGTGTGTGTGTGTGTTTTAAATTCATAACAGGAGAACATGACAGCTATGGAGTAGCCACAGAAATAACGTTACGGTTGGGGTCACACCACAGGAGGGGCTGTGTTAGAGGGTGGAGGCATCAGGAAGGCGGAGAACCGCTGCTCTAGAGCAGGGGTGTCGAACTCAATCAGAGAAGGGGCCAAAATCTAAAATCCGGCCTACATCGCGGGCCGAATGGTTTACTGAACAGTCATAAACCGTCATTGTGATGGAAATGCAGCGGAGTGCAGTGATGACAGCGCGGTGCGGGCCACATTGCGAGGCCTGGCGGGACGGATTTGGCCCGCGGGCCTGGTGTTTGACACGTGTGCTCCAGAGGCTGGGCCCACTGGGCGTGAGGCTCAGAGGCCGGCGCGCGGGGCGTCCCTGTGCGTGGCCCGAGGTGCTGCCTCTGCCGCCGGCGCCCCACGCCGCCCGCCCTGCGGCAGCAGTGGC
The DNA here is from genome assembly GCF_014108245.1 of Pipistrellus kuhlii. NCBI lineage: Eukaryota > Metazoa > Chordata > Mammalia > Chiroptera > Vespertilionidae > Pipistrellus > Pipistrellus kuhlii. Next base: position 191,985 of record NW_023425458.1, on the reverse strand, counting down.
GCCGTGAGCCCCGGGCCGGCCCTCCCTGCCCGGGAGCCGTGTGCGGCCACAGCCCCGTGGGGGCAGGTCCTCACCTTCCCCGCCGCCTCCATCCTCCTCACGGAAACGGAGGCAGAGACGGAGGTTGTTGCCCAGACAGGAGGCGACACCGGGGCAAACGGGGCCGGGAGGGGCGGGGGGGGGGGGGGCCGCTCTGTAGCAGTTGCAGTTCCGTGTAGATCTCGTTTGGAGAAAAGGGTGGTGCCACGGAGAACAGGCGTGGAAAGAGGGCTCCTTCGCCACTGTGGGCCCTCGCCCTCTCTGAGGGGGAAACCCCGTTAACCACGCTAATACGGACGCCTGCGAGCCGGAAGGCTGCGGTCCCGCAGGCCGGAGAGCCGGCCCTGCTTTTCCTGCTGTTTGTGAGCTGGCGACTTTGTACCTTCACCCGGAGCTCCTGGCGACTTTGTACCTTCACCCGGAGCTGCTGGCGACTTTGTACCTTCACCCGGAGCTGCTGGCGACTTTGTACCTTCACCCGGAGCTCCTGGCGACTTTGTACCTTCACCCGGAGCTCCTGGCGACTTTGTACCTTCACCCGGAGCTCCTGGCGACTTTGTACCTTCACCCGGAGCTCCTGGCGACTTTGTACCTTCACCCGGAGGCTCCTGGCGACTTTGTACCTTCACCCGGAGCTCCTGGCGACTTTGTACCTTCACCCGGAGCTCCTGGCGACTTTGTACCTTCACCCGGAGCTCCTGGCGACACTGTACCTTCACCCGGAGCTCCTGGCGACACTGTATCTTCACTCGAGAAGCCACACCTCGGAGCCCAGCTCCCGCTCCTGTGTGAACGCTGTGCCTGCTTCTCCTCGCGGCTGCCCGTCGGCACGTCACCGAGACGGGTGCTCGGCGCTTGGGCGCCAGAGGATTTAAAGCCCCAAAGCTGGACGGTGTGCGTCTCCTCTCGGCTTCGCTGAGCCTCGCAGGAGCGTCCGGGGGCAGGTCTCCGGGGAAGGGGGGTCCCGCGTGGCGGACGCCTCCACACGGATGTGGAGAGGAGGGAGCCCGCCCTCAGAGTCCGCGGCGGGCCCTCGGCGGCCTCGGGGACGTCACCTGCCCCCGGGGTCTCCCCGCCGCCTGCTTCCTGCCCCGGGCGGGCCCCTCCTGCCGGGGCCGCGGAGGGTGGGGGCCGGGTGAGGCGTGGAGGGTGGACGTGGCAGAGGTGACCGGATCGGCACCTGCCGTGTTCCCCCCTGCTTCTCCGGGCCAGCGCCGCGGGAGCCACACGGGAAGGGGTGGGGCAGGTGGCCTGCAGCCAGCCTGGTGTTCGGAGGTCCCCGCCAGCTGGTCCTGCGGTACCTCTGGGAGGACGGAGGAGGGAGGAGGGAGGACGGAGGAGGGAGGAGGGAGGACGGAGGAGGGAGGACGGAGGACGGAGGAGGGAGGACGGAGGAGGGAGGAGGGAGGAGGGAGACGGGAGGAGGGAGGAGGGAGGACAGAGGACAAAGGCGGGAGGACGGAGGAGGGAGGACAGAGGAGGGAGGACGGAGGACGGAGGACAAAGGCGGGAGGACAGAGGAGGGAGGACGGAGGAGGGAGGACGGAGGAGGGAGGAGGGAGGACGGAGGAGGGAGAACGGAGGAGGGAGGACGGAGGAGGGAGGAGGAAGGACGGAGGAGGGAGGACGGAGGAGGGAGGAGGGAGGACGGAGGAGGGAGGACGGAGGACAAAGGCGGGAGGACGGAGGAGGGGAGGGACGGAGGAGGGAGGAGGGGAGGACGGAGGAGGGAGGAACGGAGGAGGGAGGACGGCGGAGGGGAGGAGGAAGGACGGAGGACAAAGGCGGGAGGACGGAGGAGGGAGGACGGACGGAGGAGGGAGGAGGAGACGGAGGGGGAGAACGGAGGAGGGAGGACGGAGGAGGGAGGAGGAAGGACGGAGGACAAAGGCGGGAGGACGGAGGAGGGAGGACGGAGGACGGAGGACAAAGGCGGGAGGACGGAGGAGGGAGGACGGAGGAGGGAGGAGGGAGGACGGAGGACAAAGGCGGGAGGACGGAGGAGGGAGGACGGAGGAGGGAGGAGGGAGGACGGAGGAGGGAGAACGGAGGAGGGAGGACGGAGGAGGGAGGAGGAAGGACGGAGGACAAAGGCGGGAGGACGGAGGAGGGAGGACGGAGGACGGGAGGACAGAGGCGGGAGGACGGAGGAGGGGAGGAGGGAGGACAGAGGACAAAGGCGGGAGGACGGAGGAGGGAGGACGGAGGAGGGAGGAGGGAGGATGGAGGAGGGAGAACGGAGGAGGGAGGACAGAGGAGGGAGGATGGAGGAGGGAGGAGGGAGGACGGAGGAGGGAGGACAAAGGCGGGAGGACGGAGGAGGGAGGACGGAGGACGTAGGAGGGAGGAGGGAGGACAGAGGAGGGAGGACGGAGGAGGGAGGAGGGAGGAGGGAGGACGGAGGAGGGAGGAGGGAGGACGGAGGAGGGAGGACGGAGGAGGGGGGAGGGAGGAGGGAGGGCGGAGGAGGGAGGATAGAGAAGGGAGGAGGGAGGAGGGAGGATGAAGGAGGGAGGACGGAGGACCGCGGTGCCTGGCAGGAAATGCACCTTCGCCTCCTGCAGGCTGGAGTGGAGCCAGGAGGGGGCAGCGCCTGCATGGGTGCCCGAGGGGTCCGTCTAGCCCTGCCTTTTCCTCGGTGGCCTCGGGCCCGTGTGAAAACTCCATCACCCGGAGCTGCAGGGGCCGGCCGGTCGCTGAAAACGACCCATGACCCCGTGAGAGGCACCACCCACCCCACCGAGGCGCTGCGGACGGACAGCCGGTCAGAGGGGAGGACCTCTCAGCCCCCATCCTGTCGGCTCACAGACGCGTTTCTACGTCAGACCTTGACTGTGTGTGAAAGCCGGTTTATTACAGCCATTCACGCACCGCTTTCAGGAAGGAAGGCAAATAGCACACACGTCTGGCTTACGAAGCGCAGGCTAGGGTTAGGGAAGGGTTAGGGTTAGGGAAGGGTTAGGGTTAGGGTTATGGTTAGGATAGGGTTAGAGGTGGGGTAAGGGTTGGGGTGGGGGTAAGATTAGGGTTAGGTTAGGGTTATAGTTAGGGAAGGGTTAGGGTACAGTTAGGGTTAGTGTACAGTTAGGGTTAGGGTAGGGTTAGGGTTAGGGAAGGGTTAGGGTTAGGGTTATGGTTAGGGTACAGTTAGGGATAGGGTTAGGGTAGGGTTAGAGGTGGGGTAGGGGTTGGGGTGGGGGTACGATTAGGGTTAGGTTAGGGTTAGGGAAGGGTTAGGGTACAGTTAGGGTTAGGGTTAGGGTAGGGTTAGGGTTAGGGAAGGGTTAGGGTTAGGGTTAGGGTTAGTGTTAGGGTTAGGGTTAGGGAAGGGTTAGGGTTAGGATTAGGGAAGGGTTAGGGTTAGGGTTAGGGGTTAGGGTAGGGTTAGGATTAGGGTTAGGGTACAGTTAGGGTTAGGGTAGGGTTAGGGTTAGGGAAGGGTTAGGGTTAGGTTAAGATTAGGGAAGAGTTAGGGTTAGGGTTGGGCGCGTAGAGCGAGTTGGTGGGGTCTGCGTGTTGCACACCCTCCTGTCCACAGGGTCCAGAACCCCGATGACGGCCTGGTTCACTCCTCCCCTGCCTCAGCGTCCCTCCCCCCGGGCTGGGACTCCCCTAGCCCCTCGGGGCCTGTACGCGATGGCAGTTACCGGGCCCTTCTCGGGGCGGCCCTGAAACTTCCGCCGTGTGAGCTGGGGATGCAGCCCAGCTTGTGTTTATTCATGTTTTTCCTTCCTTGGCTGTAACTGGGGACACGTGTGTGTAAACCGCTGTGAACGGGATGTCTACCCCAGGCTGTGGGCAGCTTCTAGAGGCCGCTGGACATCAAAATGTCTTTTTTTTTTTTTTAATCCTCATCGGAGAGTAATTTTCCAGTGAACTTTAGAGAGACTGACAGAAAGGAGGAGGCAGAGAGATTGATGAGACACACCCAGTGGGTGCTTCCTACACGTGCTCTGACCTGGGCTGGGGATCTTTCCTGCAACCCAGGTCCCTGCCCGGACGGGATCAAACCTGAGACCCTGCGGTCAGTGGGTGGCGCTCTGACCACGGAGCACCCCAGCCGGGGCAGAATTTTCTGAATGTCCCCAGTGACCCGCCGTAGCTGAGGGCAGGATGGCCGACGTGATGGCCCGAACGTGGCCAAGCCGGGGCTGGGCGTCGAGGCGCTCGGCGGCGGAGGCCAGGCGGCTATGGCCCAGCATGTGGCCGCCGCCTCCCTGTGCTGAGCCGGCTGCGGCCGTGGAGCCCAGGCCACGGGCTGCAGGACAGCGTGTTGAGGGGGAACCGGACCGTGTGGGCGCCTCTGCGGTCTCTGAACTCCCGGGGTCCCGCGGGCAGCCCAGCTGCAGGGCCACGTGTCTCCACCCCAAGACCGTTCCGGGGGCGGCCCCAGCCCCACGCCCCGCTCTGACGGCCCTGCAGCACGAGCCTGGGGAGCGGGCAGCTGCCCCCCAGGCTGAGACCTGTCCCCCCTCGGGAGGGAGTCGGAGTCTGCCTACGGTGCCCTCCTGCCCCCCTCCCCCCCCCCCCCGTCCTCACCTCGCCCCGGGGACCTGCAGGGGCCATTCCTGCCCCAAGACAGGCCGGCCTGCCAGACGCCTGTGTGGGCGTGGTGAGGGCGGGAGGGCGCCGTCTGCGTGTTCTGGGCACGGCTCCCCGCCCCCCGCCCCCGTCTGCGGTCCTGGCCCGGCTGCTCACTCATGGCTGTGTTCAGTGTCTGTGTCACCCACGCCTGCCACGGCCCCTCGCCCACGCACCCTCACCCACGTGCACTCTGCCTGCGTGGCCGGGCGTGCTGGCCGCCAGGAGGACACACTGAGGCCGGGAGTGAGGGCTCTGTGGCTTCGTCTCCTAATTCCATTCCAACCCAACCGCCCGCCATAGACGGTTGTCAAGGTGAGACGCCAGCCACGTGCCTGCGGTCTCCATGGCAACCGCATTCATTAGCCTGCCTGTCACTTCTTGTTTCCAACACACAGCAGCACAGCCATCGGGCCTGCGCGGGGCACACGCACAGCAGCTCAGCCATCGGGCCTGCGCGGGGCACACACACAGCAGCACAGCCATTGGGCCCGCGCGGGGCACACGCACAGCAGCTCAGCCATCCGGCCCTGCGCGGGGCACACGCACAGCAGCTCAGCCATCGGGCCCCGCGCGGGGCTCGGCCGGGGCACACGTGGTTCCGTGGGCGTGGTGCCGCCGGCCAGGCACACGCGGCTTGAACGGGCCTTCTGGTGAAGTGCTTGACCCCATTCAGACACTGGTTATGTGTACAAAGATGCAGAGTGGGCGTCTGTTATAATACAGAGAATATGTACATTGTTTTGGCCCCGGGCAGTGTGGCTCACTGGCTAGAGCATGGACCAGCACACCGAAGGGTCGAGGGTTCAATTCCCAGGTCAAAAGCACATACCTGGGCTGCAGGTCTGGTTCGTGGCCACAGTCAGGGCGTGTGCAGGAGGCAGCCAATCGAGGAGCGTCTCTCATACCAACGTCTCTCTCTCTCTCTCTCCCCTCCCCACCGTCCTCCCTCTCTCCCACTCTCTAAAGTGATAGGAAAACACCCTCTGGTGAGGAGCGAGGAGAAGAAAAAGCAGGTGTGCGTGTTTTTAGAGCCGGGAGTGCCAGGAGGCCCAGGCGGGGGATTGGACAGAGTGCGGGGCGTGGCCGGGGCCTCTCTGTCCCCTCGCCGACTGGCGGGGGCGGCAGGTCTGGTGCCCCGTGCGGGAGCGGCTGGCTGTGGCTCCGGCTGCGGCTCCGGCTGCGGCTCCGGCTGCGGCTCCGGCTGCGGCTCTGGCCGCTTCTCCGGCTGTGGCTCCGGCTGCGGCTCCGGCTGCGGCTCCGGCTGCGGCTCCGGCTGCGGCTCCGGCTGTGGCTCCGGCCGCTTCTCCGGCTGTGGCTCCGGCTGCGGCTCCGGCCCCGGCTGTGGCTCCGGCTGCGGCTCCGGCTGCGGCTCTGGCTGTGGCTCCGGCTGCAGCTCCGGCTGCGGCTCCGGCTGCGGCTCCGGCTGTGGCTCCGGCCGCTTCTCCGGCTGCGGCTCCGGCTGCAGCTCCGGCTGCGGCTCCGGCCCCGGCTGTGGCTCCGGCTGCGGCTCCGGCTGCGGCTCCGGCTGTGGCTCCGGCTGCGGCTCCGGCTGCGGCTCCGGCTGCGGCTCCGGCTGTGGCTCCGGCCGCTTCTCCGGCTGCGGCTCCGGCTGCGGCTCCGGCTGCGGCTCCGGCTGCGGCTCCGGCCGCTTCTCCGGCTGCGGCTCCGGCTGCGGCTGCGGGCTGTGGCTCCGGCCGCTTCTCCGGCTGTGGCTCCGGCTGTGGCTCCGGCTGTGGCTCCGGCCGCTTCTCCGGCTGCGGCTCCGGCTGCGGCTCCGGCTGCGGCTCCGGCTGCGGCTCCGGCTGTGGCTCCGGCCGCTTCTCCGGCTGCGGCTCCGGCTGTGGCTCCGGCTGCGGCTCCGGCTGCGGCTCCGGCTGCGGCTTCCGGCCGCTTCTCCGGCTGCGGCTCCGGCTGTGCTTCTCCGGCTGTGGCTCGGCTGTTGGCTCCGGCTGCGGCTCCGGCTGCGGCTGCGGCTCTGGCCGCTTCTCCGGCTGCGGCTCCGGCTGCTTCTCCGGCTGCGGCTCCGGCTGCGGCTCCGGCTGCTTCTCCGGCTGTGGCTCCGGCTGCTTCTCCGGCTGCTTCTCCGGCTGCGGCCCCGGCTGCGGCTCCGGCTGCGGCTCCGGCTGCGGCTCCGGCTGTGGCTCCGGCTGCGGCTCCGGCTGCGGCTCCGGCCGCTTCTCCGGCTGCGGCTCCGGCTGCGGCTCCGGCTGCTTCTCCGGCTGCGGCTCCGGCCGCTTCTCCGGCTGCGGCTCCGGCTGCTTCTCCGGCTGTGGCTCCGGCTGTGGCTCCGGCTGCGGCTCCGGCTGCGGCTGCGGCTCTGGCCGCTTCTCCGGCTGCGGCTCCGGCTGCTTCTCCGGCTGCGGCTCCGGCTGCGGCTCCGGCTGCTTCTCCGCTGTGGCTCCGGCTGCTTCTCCGGCTGCTTCTCCGGCTGCGGCCCCGGCTGCGGCTCCGGCTGCGGCTCCGGCTGCGGCTCCGGCTGTGGCTCCGGCTGCGGCTCCGGCTGCGGCTCCGGCCGCTTCTCCGGCTGCGGCTCCAGCTGCGGCTCCGGCTGCTTCTCCGGCTGCGGCTCCGGCTGCGGCTCCGGCTGCGGCTCCGGCTGCTTCTCCGGCTACGGCTCCGGCTGCGGCTCCGGCTGCGGCTCCGGCTGCGGCTCCGGCCCCGGCTGCGGCTCCGGCTGCGGCTCCGGCTGCGGCTCCGGCTGTGGCTCCGGCTGTGGCTCCGGCTGCGGCTCCGGCCGCTTCTCCGGCTGCGGCTCCGGCTGCGGCTCCGGCTGCGGCTCCGGCTGCGGCTCCGGTGTTCTCGCGTGTTCGGGAGAACGTCAGCCTCTGCCCATGCCCGGAGGTGGGCAGTCTGCGTGAATACACGCCTGCAGTTGGAACATGGAAACCGATCTATGGAACATGTGCCGAAAACATGACACGTGTGTTACATGTATGATGTATTGGCGAGGCCTGCTGGTCTCATGTGGGATCCGGGGTGTTGGTGCCCGGCCTGGCCCTGCCCAGCCACGTGGGCCCGAAGTCAGGCCGAGGTTGCCGGCCTGGCGGAGACCTGGGTGCTCCGGGCAGGAGGGTTGAGCGACATGAAGCCAAACACTGGGCGGCAGCGCTGGATGTTTGGGGGGAGGGCCCGATGGTACGGCTTCCCACACAGCACGGGCCTGGCCGCGGCCTGCAGGCTCCGGGACCTCCCCCTCCCAGGGGCGGGAAGCAGGAGTGGGGGGCGGGGAGCAGGGTGGGGGTGGGGGTTTGTGGCCTCTGTTGTGATGGGGACGATGTGAGACCCGGGTGCTGACCAGAGGCCCCGGTGAGAAGGCCCTGGCCACTGCAGCGTTGGCACCTGGCGGTGAGCATGGGCGGCTCCCAGCCGGGACCGAGAGCAGCACGCTCGTGCCTCCAGAGTCGGGGCGGGGGGCGGGGCGGGGGCGGGGCGGCCAGTCTGGCAGGTGCGGGGCGGCGTGCGGGGCGGGGGTCGGGGCGGTGTGCGGGGCGGTGTGCGGGGCGGGGGGGCGGGGCGGCCAGTCTGGCAGGTGCGGGGCGGTGTGCGGGGCGGTGTGCGGGGCGGGGGGCGGGGTGGGGGTCAGGGCGGCCAGTCTGGCAGGTGCGGGGCGGTGAGTCAGGGCGGTGTGCGGGGCAGCGTGCGGGGCGGCGTGCGGGGCGGGGGGCAGGGCGGCCAGTCTGGCAGGTGCGGGCGGTGAGTCAGGGCGGTGTGCGGGGCGGGGGTCGGGGCGGCCAGTCTGGCAGGTGCGGGCGGTGAGTCAGGGCGGTGTGCGGGGCGGCGTGGGGGGCGGGGGTCGGGGCGGCCAGTCTGGCAGGTGCGGGCGGTGAGTCAGGGCGGTGAGTCAGGGCAGTGTGCGGGGCGGTGGGGGGCGGGGCGGTGAGTCAGGGCGGTGAGTCAGGGCAGTGTGCGGGGCGGTGGGGGCGGGGCGGTGTGCGGGGCGGTGTGGGTCGGGGCGGTGTGCGGGGCGGTGTGCGGGGCGGGGTCGGGGCGGTGAGTCAGGGCTGCGTGCGGGGCGGGGGTCGGGGCGGCCAGTCTGGCAGGTGCGGGCGGTGAGTCAGGGCGGTGTGCGGGGCGGTGTGCGGGGCGGGGGTCGGGGCGGTGTGCGGGGCGGTGGGGTCGGGGCGGTGTGCGGGGCGGTGTGCGGGGCGGGGTCGGGGCGGTGTGCGGGGCGGGGTCGGGGCGGTGTGCGGGGCGGTGGGGTCGGGGCGGTGTGCAGGGCGGTGAGTCAGGGCGGTGAGTCAGGGCTGCGTGCGGGGCGGGGGTCGGGGCGGCCAGTCTGGCAGGTGCGGGCGGTGAGTCAGGGCGGTGTGCGGGGCGGTGTGCGGGGCGGGGGGCGGGGCGGTGGGGTCGGGGCGGCCAGTCTGGCAGGTGCGGGCGGTGAGTCGGGGCGGTGAGTCAGGGCGGTGTGCGGGGCGGGGGGCGGGGCGGCCAGTCTGGCAGGTGCGGGTGGTGAGTCAGGGCGGTGGGGTCGGGGCGGTGTGCGGGGCGGGGGTCGGGGCGGTGTGCGGGGCGGGGTCGGGGCGGCGGTGTGCTGTGTGTACTCGGCCGCAGGGACGCGCTCACCTGACTGTCTCTCTCTCTGCAGAGGAGGAGGCCGGGGACCTGGTCCAGCCGGGCATCAGCTTTCCGGGGCCGGAGGAGGACGACCTAGGTAGGTGCCGCCGCCCGGCCACGCACACGGTCACCACCCCCACTGGGGCCCGTCCCACGCCCATCACCACGAACCTCCCACTAACACGTCCACGCGTGTGTGGCTGAGCGTCCTGAGGAGGAGTAGTGACCGTGAATGAGCTCGACTTCATGGCCACGTTAGGTGGGAGCACAGCGCCCTGGTTACAGCCCCCCCCCGGGTCACAGCCCCCCCCCGGGTCACAGCCCCCCCCGGGTCACAGCCCCCCCCGGGTCACAGCCCCCCCGGGTTACAGCCCCCCCCCGGGTCACAGCCCCCCCCGGGTCACAGCCCCCCCCGGGTCACAGCCCCCCCCGGGTCACAGCCCCCCCCCCCGGGTTCACAGCCCCCCCCGGGTGTCACAGCCCCCCCCGGGTCACAGCCCCCCCCCCGGGTCACAGCCCCCCCCCCGGGTCACAAGCCCCCCCCGGGTCACAGCCCCCCCCCGGGTCACAGCCCCCCCCCGGGTCACAGCCCCCCCCAGGGTCACAGCCCCCCCCCGGGTCACAGCCCCCCCGCCGGGTCACCAGCCCCCCCCGGGTCACAGCCCCCCCGGGTCACAGCCCCCCCGGGTCACAGCCCCCCCGGGTCACAGCCCCCCCCCGACACAGCCACCCCCGGATCACAGCCCACCCCCGGGTCAACAGCCCCCCCCCGGGTCAACAGCCCCCCCCCGCGGTTCACAGCCCCCCCCGGGGTCACAGCCCTCCCCCCGGGTCACAGCCCCCCCCCTGGGTCAACACAGCCCCCCTTGGGGGTCACAGTTTCCCCTGGGGTCACAGGCCCCCCTGGGTCACAGCCCCCCCCCGGGTCACCGCCCCCCCCGTGGTGTTCAGCCGTTCCCTGGGGTCACAGCCCCCCCCCGGTCACAGCCCCCCCCGGGTCACAGTCCCCCCCCGGTCATCACAAGCCCCCGGTTCACAGCCCCCACCCAGGTACAGCAGCCCCCGTGTCACAGCCCCCCCCCCCTGGTCACAAGCCCCCCCCGGGTCACACCCCCCCCCGGGTCAACAGCCCCGCCCCCCCGGGTCACAGCCCCCCCCCCGGGTCACAGCCCCCCCCCCCGGGTCACAGCCCCCCCCCCGGATCACAGCCCCCCCGGGTCACAGCCCCCCCCCGGGTTCACAGCCCCCCCCCCGGGTCACAGCCCCCGGGTCACAGCCCCCCCCCGGGTCACAGCCCCCGGGTCACAGCCCCCCCCAGGTCACAGCCCCGGGGTCAGCAGCCCCCCCCCCGGGTCACAGCCCCCCCCTGGGTCACAGCTCCCCCCCGGGTCACAGCCCCCGGGGTCACAGCTCCCCCCGGGTCACAGCCCCGGGTCACAGCCCCCCCCAGGTCACAGCCCCCGGGTCACAGCCCCCCCCCCCGGGTCACAGCCCCCCCGGGTCACAGCCCCCTCCCGGGGGTCACAGTTCCTGGGGTCACAGCCCCCCGGGTCACAGCCCCCCCCCCCCCGGGGTCACAGCCCCCCCCGGGTCTCGGTCCCACCCCCCCCACCCCACCCCGGGTCACAGCAGCTAACTATTAAGGCAGGTGACAAGGATGACCAGCTGTTTCTCAGCACCTGAGGCCCACCTGGGCCACACCGCGCTCCTGTCTCCACGAGACTAGCCCGCCCCCGGGGAAATCTCCAGACGTCCCCTCCTCGGCCTTCTTCCCAGAGGCCCTTCACCCGACCTCGGGGCCCGTTCCTCTCCCCCGCGGCGCTGGGCGTGGCGGCCGAGCCTGGTTCCCGCCCGTGGTGAGAGCCACGGGGCCTCCTGGTTCTGAGCCGCCTGACGGGGAAGGCCGTCACTGACACGGACTCGTGTTTACGGGGAAAGGGGCAGCTCTTTTTCTAAAAATGTGTTTTTATTGATTTCCGAGAGGGAGACAGGCACATCAGTGGTGAGAGAGAATCGTGGATGGGCTGCCTCCTGCACGCCCCACACTGGGGATGGAGCCTGCAGCCCGGGCCTGTGCCCGGACCGGAACCGAACCGTGACCTCCTGGTTCCTAGGTGGACGCTCAGCCCCCGCGTTGCTCGCGCCGGCCAAGGGGCGGCTCTCCGGGCAGATGGGGTGTAGCACAGCCTTGGCCTCGGTGGGGAGAAGAGACCGGACGGGTGGTTTGCTCACCTGAGCGGGTCCCAGCACCGGGCCCGGGCCCCATGGCACCTCACCCTGCCCCGCGCCTCCCACGCAGTCTGTATGGAAGTTTGGATTTCCTGAACTCACTCCAGGCTGGCAGCCCTGGCTCCGTGGCCCACTGCGTGGCTTACAGAGTGACACTGAGCGTGGGAGGAGTCCGCTGTGCAAAGCCGTGGTCTCTCTGAAGGAAATCAGACACAGGAGCGTTCGGGAGGAGGACACAGGAGCAGGGGAGGAGTCCCGCCTCCCGGTCTGTGCCAGGAGCTCCTCACGGGGAGACGGGCCGGCCGGCTCGTTGCTCCCATTAGTAAGTCCGGCCGGCGTGGCTCCGTGGCTGAGCGTCCACCTTGGCCTAAGGTCAGGGTTGGATTCCCGGTCAGGGCACAGGCCCGGGATGCGGGCTCCATCCCCAGGGTGGGGCGTGCGGGAGGCAGCCCATCAGTGATTCTCTCTCAGCATGGATATTTCTGTCTCTTTCTTCCTCTCCCTTTCCCTCGCTCTCTGTGACATCAATAGAAAATATATTAAAAACGGATTAATCTCTCAAAAGAAAGTAAGAGTCTCCCAGCCAGGCCCGCCCGGCACCGCTCCGCTGAAGGGCTGTGCGGCCTCTGAGGCTCCGATAATGAGGCGTCGGAGAGTAATTTTACGAGGCGACGGCCGTGGAGTCCGGGAGGATAAAGGGGCTTCTGTTCAGTTAGCCCGCCGCCTGTGAGCAGCGCGGACTAACGGTTGAAACGACGGCGATGGAAGAGGGAGGCCTGGCTCTGAAGAGGGGTGTCCGGGAGCACTCGCACGCCCTGGAGTTAAAAGGCTCGGCGGTGATTGGGGGCGGCCCCGGCCCATGACAGCCGTTATTTCTGAGAAAGACGCCCGAGCTCCGGCTGCCGCCAGCCACTCCTGAGCCTCCGGAGGATGGCCTGGCGGCCAGACGGGCAGGGGCGCAGTGCACACGGAGACGAGGAACAGGCGCTGGAAACGGGCGGTCAGAGACGGGAGGCCCCTGCTCTCCGGCCGGCCCACGGCAGGAGGGGGCGGTGTGTGCCTGAGAGCACGCTCCTGTCCCATGCTGCCCGCTGGCCTGGGAGCCCCTAGGGGGGAAGAGGGCAGGTGGGGAGAGGGCTCAGAGGCAGGACGCCCCGAATCCTGTCAGGGCTGCCACACCTGGCTGCGTGTGCATCTCGTAGCGACTACCATACCCACTTATTGTAAAAGAGCTCCCTTAATGTTATTATTTTATTTTTAAGGGAAAGGAAATAGCTCTTTTTGTTATTTACCTATGTATTTAAATACCTTTATTGGTTTTAGAGAGGCAGGGAGAGGGAGAGAGAGATGGAAGCATCAATGATGGGAGAGGATCATGGATCGGCGGCCTCCTGCACGCCCCCTCCTGGGGACCAGGAATCAAACCCTGACCTCCTGTTCATAGGTCGATGCTCACCTGCTGAGCCGCACCCCCGCCTGCCCAGCGCTTTTATCCTGATGGGTCAGAGGCTGTCTCTGCATCTGCTCCCGGGACTCTTCCCGGCCCGTCGCCCCGGGGAGGGCGTGGCTGAGTCTCCGCTGTGGAATCAGCCCTGGGCCCCGTGGTCCGCTCCGCGCGGCGGGGCCCCGTCTGCTCACGTTTCTGGACGGACGTCCACGGGAGAGATGGCTCTGGCCCGCAGGCCCCTCCCGGCCGTCGCCGTGCCTGGCCCCGTCGCCGGGGTAACGCGGCTGCGTTCTGTGACTGCCCAGGTTTCCGGAGTGAGAACGCCCGCTCCACAGCCCCGCCCGCGACGGTGACTTCCTGTCTCGGGGTTAGCTTTGCTTGTGGAATAAACCCCCAAGTGCAGCATTTCAAAACAAGCCTTCTTGTTTTCTTCTCTTCTTAAATAGAAAAGCAAACAAGAATGTGTTGACCACAGCAGAAGTACCCTCAGCGGAGGGAGACGTGGCGGGGCCGGACGGCGCCCTGGAGGGCTGGGCTGGCGGCCTCAGCTCCTGGGCCGGCAGAGGCGGGGGCTGGGGGCAGGGCCGGACGCACTGCCGCTGCGCACAGCTCCCCGGTGGCAGGTGTGACGGTCCCGTGGGGTGAGGTCTGTGCCGGGGTCGGCCGCGGACATTTCTGGCAGATTGCACGCTGCTGTCACAGCAGGCGTGTAAGATGGTCATCGGAAACAACGTCCAGGGCCCGGCCGGTCCCGTCCCCGGAAGGTGCCGTTCCGTTCCCCGGTCAGGCAGGGCACGTGCCCAGGTGTGAGGCTCCATCCCAGGTGGGGGATGTGCAGGAGGCAGCCAATCAATGTCTCTCTCTCTCCCCCTCTCCCTCTCTCCCTCCCTCTCCCTTTCCCTTCCTCTCTCTCTCTAAAAATTAATGAAAAAAAACCTTAAAAAAAAACAAAACGCTGCCCTAGCTGGTGTGGCTCAGCAGATGGAGCGAGGGCCTGTGAACTGAAGGGTCCTGGGTTTGATTCCTGCCAAGGGCACAGGCCCGGATTGGGGGCTCGATCCCCAGGGTGGGGCGAGCAGGAGGCAGCCAGTCGATGCTTCTCCCTCATCACTGATGTTTCTGTCTCTCCCTTCTCGCTGACATCAATACAAATATATTTAAAAATGATGAACAATAAGCTTGCAGTGCTTGCTCTGGCAGCACACACAGAGCAGCCCTGGAAGGGCGGGGTGCGTGCGTGCGTGTGTGTGTGTGTGTGTGCGCGTGCGTACGCTGGAGCCTCGGGGTGCGTCCACGGCGTCAGGAGGAGGTGGGGGAAGACGCTGGGGTCGCGTCCCGAGTGGCCAGTGTTTCCTGCAGGAAACAGGTGCTCCCCTGGCCTCTCGGGGACGGACTCGGGGTGAGGACCCACGGCGATCTGCCGGGTGCCGAGGCCATGGGTCTTTACACTGTTTACTCAGCCATAAATAAGCCACATGGCGAGTAAGTGGAGATGTGCCCCTGCACGCGCCCCCAGGAATGGAGGGACAGGCTGAGGAGCTGAGCACGGGGCCCGCCCGGCTCCCCTGCTCACAGCCTCCTCCTCAGCTCCGTGCTCAGCTTTCCCATCAGAGTGTGTGTGCATGTGGGGTCCGTGGCAGAAAGCAAAAGAGCTGCTAGCGAGTATGGGCAGAGCAAGGGGCCTGCAGGGAGAGGGACAGAGGGCAGAGCGAGGGGCCTGCAGGGAGGGCAGAGGGCAGAGCGAGGGGCCTGCAGGGAGGGGGACAGAGGGCAGAGGGGGGGCCTGCAGGGAGGGGGACAGAGGGCAGAGCGAGGGGCCTGCAGGGAGGGGCACAGAGGGCAGAGCGAGGGGCCTGCAGGGAGGGGGACAGAGGGCAGAGGGGGGGGGCTGCAGGGAGGGGGACAGAGGGCAGAGCGAGGGGCCTGCAGGGACAGAGGGCAGAGCGAGGGGCCTGCAGGGAGGGGGACAGAGGGCAGAGCGAGGGGCCTGCAGGGAGGGGGACAGAGGGCAGAGGGGGGGGGCCTGCAGGGAGGGGGACAGAGGGCAGAGGGGGGGCCTGCAGGGAGGGGGACAGAGGGCAGAGCGAGGGGCCTGCAGGGAGGGGGACAGAGGGCAGAGTGAGGGGCCTGCAGGGAGGGGGACAGAGGGCAGAGCGAGGGGGCCTGCAGGGAGGGGTACAGAGGGCAGAGCGAGGGGCCTGCAGGGAGGGGGACAGAGGGCAGAGGGGGGGGGCCTGCAGGGAGGGGGACAGAGGGCAGAGTGAGGGGCCTGCAGGGAGGGGGACAGAGGGAGGGGCTTGCAGGGAGGGGGACAGAGGGCAGAGGGGGGGCCTGCAGGGAGGGGGACAGAGGGCAGAGGGAGGGGCCTGCAGGGAGGGGGACAGAGGGAGGGGCCTGCAGGGAGGGGGACAGAGGGCAGAGGGGGGGCCTGCAGGGAGGGCAGAGGGCAGAGCGAGGGGTCAGAGGGCAGGCACAGCCATCGCTGTTTGGATGCCCCCCCCCCTTACCAGGGCCTGTGGGGAGAAAGGCACCCTCACCCACTCAGAGTCCGCCGGCCGCCCTGACGTGGGAGAGCAGCCTGCGTGTCCCCGTGCAGGAGGGTAGTGCCCAGGGGCAGGAGCCCGGCCCTCCAGGCTGGGGGGGGGGGAGCAGGCTGTGAGGCCTCCGTGGCCGCAGCACGGCCTCCGACGCGGGGGAGCCCGGGCCTGTGGGGCGCCCTCGGCCAGGGCTGTGCGTTGGCGGCGGGGCTCCGACAGGAAACAAGCAGAGGAGACTAAAGCTCAGCAGGCGCGGTGAGGCCGCTCCCTCCCGGCGGGAGGCGGGAGCGTGCGCACAGATGCTGCTTCGAGGGCGGACAGCCCAGCATCCGCTCTGCTCCCAGCAGCCCCCGCCTCGGGGCCGGCAGGGGCACCGTGTGGGTGACCCGGTCTGACCCCCGCCAGCCCGGCCGGCCCGGCCCAGTGCTGAGTGCTCACCAACCAGCCCGGAGAGACCGCGGTGCCCACACCGGACGTCTGCCATGACCAGGCCTGGTCCGGGGAGCTGCTGGCCTCCACGTCGCCGAGGAAACAGCTCCGTCCTGGGGTCCTCCTGGGCACCCGGGCGCTGGTCTTCCCTCCCCTTTTCACAGCGTCTCAGGCCCATGTTCCCTGCGGGCGTCCCGCCGTGTGCATGTCACGTAACGTGTGTGCGTTGCAGAGGCGTACAGATGTACACGGACTGCAGGGGCATGTTCCGTTACAGACACGCTACGTGTGCATGGCAGGGGTGTAAGATAGCGTATCACTTCCTGTGTCGTATGCTACGTGCGTGCCATCTGCTGTGTGCCCCGATGCGCAGGTCTGCGGGCTGTCACCCGTGCCCCCCTCAGGCGGTTGACTTGCTTCCCTCACACAGGCTCACTCCCCAGGGCCCAGGGGAACCTGGGGGACCCCGGCTGTCTGTCCCTGGGGCACCCCATTAGGGAATGGCGGTCTGCTCTTGAGATTCTCACATTTAGGAGCGGTCGACGCCCGATCGCCAGGGACCCCATGTTGGCCCCATGGGGGTGTCCGTGGCCCGCACTCCCCACTCGTACCCGCGGGCGGCGTGGCCTCTGCCCGGTCTCACGGCGCCCGTGCTCTCTCCGCAGACCAGGCGTTCCCGTGGCCGCCCACGCAGGCCTTCGATGAGGAGCGGCACTCCCCGGCCCCCAGGAGCATGAAGGGGCCGTCGGGGGGCCGGGCCCCGGCGCCGCTGTGCTCCGCCCACACCTGCGGCCTGGCGCCCCCCGAGGACTGCGAGCTCCTGCGCCTGGGCGCCGGCCCGCACCAGCCCTACCTGCTGAGCCCGCCGGCCGGCTGCCCGCTGGACCCCCGGCGCTGCTCGCCGCGCAGCTCGGTGCACTCGGAGTGCGTGATGGTGCCCGTGGTGCTGGGCGACCACGTGTCCAGCAGCACCTTCCCCCGCATGCACTACAGCTCGCACTACGAGGACTGCGCCGGGCCGCACGCCGCCGGCGCCACCAAGGCCAACCGCCTGCCGGCCAACCTGCTGGACCAGTTCGAGAAGCAGCTGCCGCTGCACCGGGACGGCTTCCACACGCTGCAGTACCAGCGGGCGCCGGCCGCGGGCGCCGAGCCGCGCGGCGAGAGCCCCGGCCGCATCCGGCACCTGGTGCACTCGGTGCAGAAGCTCTTCACCAAGTCCCACTCGCTGGAGGGCTCCTCCAAGGGCGGCGCCAACGGGGCCAAGGCGGACGGCCGGGCCGAGGACCACGGCCACGGCCACCACGCCAAGCACGGCAAGCGCAGCAAGAGCAAGGAGCGCCGGCCGGACGGCAAGCACCACCGCGCGGGCCTGAGCAGCTGGTGGAGCTCGGACGACAACCTGGACAGCGACAGCACCTACCGCGGGCCCGGCAGCGCCGCCCACCGGCACCTGGCGGAGCGCGTGGCCGAGCGCGTGGCCCGCTGCTACGCCGAGCCGCTGCCCGGCCCCTTCGGCGACCTCTCCCTCAGGACCGCCAAGAGCAACAGCGACGTCAAGTGCTCGGCCTGCGAGGGCGCCGCCCTGACGCCCGACCCCAAGTACATGAAGCGCAGCTCCTGGTCCACGCTCACCGTGAGCCAGGCCCAGGAGGCCTACCGCAAGAGCTCGCTGCACCTCGACAAGCCGCTGGCGCCCCCGGAGCCCAAGCCGGCCCTGCGGCCCTGCCACTACCTCCAGGTAAGGCGGCCGGTGCGCGGGCCGTGTGCTCGCCGGCTTCCGGCACACCGCCCGCCCCGGGCGCAGGCTGGCGGTCTGCGGGGGAGGCAGCCGGCGTGCCACGTGAGCACTTCCATCCGGGCAGGGCCCCGGCAGCATGGGGGGGCTGGCGATGTTAACGCCGTGTGTCTGTTCACAGTCGTGTGCACACGTGCGCACACATGCGTGCACAAGCACACACATGCACATACATGCACACACGCAGGCACTCACATGCATGCAGCCAGACCCCAGGGGCTGCAGCCTGTGGGTCGGTGAGAAGGACCCGCCCAGAAGCAGGAGGCCCAGCACCAGGGCCCCGAGTCCCGGGCGTCAGCCTGGGGCAGAGCACCACGGAGCCACCCGGGGTCAGGAGCCGCAGTCATCCTAGCAGCTCCGTCCGCTGTCCCGGTCCGCGGTCCAGACCCGGTGGTTCTGTTCCGAGGAGAGGCCGACCACGTGGCGTGTCAGGAAGGGGTGTCCCAGGAGGGTGGGCGGTGGCTGGGGCCTCACTGCTTAGCCACGTGGGACACGGACGCGCTGCGTGTGCTGGCGGGCCCCATGGCAGGCAGACATCCGTGCTCACGGCTCGCCGGCCTCTCCACGGTCCTCGTCAGAGCGGGGAGCTCTCGTCCTATCCGCCACGCGAGTCCCCCAGACAGTGACCCCAACACCTGAGGGGGTGCTGCCGTGGGGGCCGTGCCACCAACCTTGCTGCCCCGCCCAGACCCCCCCAGTCTCCCTCCCGCTGAAGCTGTCTGCCCCCTCCTTCTCGAACACCCCCTCCCCGGCCTGCACCAGCCCCTCCGCACGCTTTCCTTATGGCCAGCACCGGTCCTATAAAGGGGCAGCCCCGTGCCTACATCACGCAGCACCAGAACCAAGCAGGGCGGCCAGGACCCGCAGGACAGGGCCACTCAGGCCACTCAGTGCTGTGCCGGTCTGCACCGAGCGCGGGGCTGAGGGCTCTTCCTCCAGCGACATCACTGCAGATTGGAAGGCGCTGCGGGGTCGGGGAGCGCTGCGGGGTCGGGGGCGCTGCGGGGTCGGGGGGCCCTGCGGGGTCGGGGGGCGCTGCGGGGTCGGGGGGCCGCTGCGGGGTCGGGGGGCGCTGCGGGGTCAGGGGGGCCCTGCGGGGTCGGGGGGCCGCTGCGGGGTCGGGGGGCGCTGCGGGGTCAGGGGGGCCCTGCGGGGTCGGGGGGCGCTGCGGGGTCGGCGGGCGCTGCGGGGCCGGGGGGCGCTGCGGGTGAGGGGGCGCTGCGGGGGCCGGGGGGCGCTGCGGGGCCGGGGGGCGCTGCGGGGCCGGGGGGCGCTGCGGGGCCGGGGGGCCCTGCGGGGTCGGGGGGCGCTGCGGGGTCATTGAGCGCTGCGGGGTCGGGGGGCACTGCGGGGTCGGGGGGCGCTGCGGGGTCATTGGGCGCTGCGGGGTCGGGGGGCCCTGCGGGGTCGGGGGGCGCTGCGGGGCCGGGGGGCCCTGCGGGGTCGGGGGGCGCTGCGGGGTCATTGAGCGCTGCGGGGCCGGGGGGCCCTGCGGGGTCGGGGGGCGCTGCGGGGCCGGGGGGGCGCTGCGGGGTCGGGGGGCGCTGCGGGGTCGGGGGGCGCTGCGGGGCCGGGGGGCGCTGCGGGGTCGGGGGGCGCTGCGGGGCCGGGGGGCCCTGCGGGGTCGGAGGGCGCTGCGGGGACGGGGGGGCCCTGCGGGGTCAGGGGGGCCATCCGGGGTCAGGGGGCACTGCGGGGTCGGGGGGCGCTGCGGGGTCGGGGGGCAATGCGGGGTCGGCGGGCGCTGTGGGGGCGGCGGGCGCTGCGGGGGCGGGGGGCGCTGCGGGGTCGGGGGGCGCTGCGGGGTCGGGGGGCAATGCGGGGTCAGGGGGCCCTCAGGGGGCGCTGCGGGGTCAGGTGGCGCTGCGGGGTCAGCAGGCGCTGCGGGGTCGGGGGGCGCTGCGGTGTCATTGGGCCCTGCGGGGTCAGGGGGCGCTGCGGGGCCCTGGGGGAGGGCCTGGCTCCCCTGAGCCCTGGGATCTGCAGGGATGCGGGCTCCTTGTCTGCGTGAAGCTGCCTCGTCCTGGGATGCAGCCAGGTGGCCTCCGCCCGTCCTCCGGGGTCCCGGCTGGCGTGTGGTGTGTGGGGGGAGGGGTGGGGTGGGGGGGACACGACTCCTGACCTGGAGGTCCTGTCACACGTGCGTCTCCCCGGCAGCCTGTCCTGTTGGGGAGTCACGGGAGCTGAGCCCAGCACCGCTGAGAGGCCGGGCACAGACGTCCCCCAGGCAGCCTCCCCGGAGCCCCTGGCCGGGAAGCCGGGTGCTCGCACACCGCCGTCCCGCCGCCAGGAGGGGGCGCCCAGGAGCCTGCTCGGCCGGCGGGGAGGTGTCGCCAGGCGGGAGGGAGAAGCTAGCGAGATCTGAGCTGAGCAAGGCCTTGTTTTGTGTTTTTATTTATTCTGTAATTCTTTGTTGATGGAAGTATTACCTACGTCCCCTTCTCTCCACTGACCTCTCCCGCCCGCCTCGGCCCCCAGCCCAGCCTTCACCCTCTGTGGTCTGTGTCCATGGGCTATGCTTCTCTTCACTCAAGTTCTTCGGTTGATCTCTTACCACTTCCCGCCCACCCTTCCGGGCCTTCCCTCTGAGGTTTGACTGTCTGTCCGATGTTTCTGGATCTATTTTTCCCTTTTATTTTTTTTTAATATATATATTTTTTTATTTCAGAGAGGAAGAGGGAGAAAGAGACAGAAATATCAGTGATGAGAGAGAACCATTGATCGGCTGCCTCCTGCACGCCCACACTGGGGGTGGAGCTCACAACCTGGGCCTGGGCCCTTGGCCGGGCTCAAACCCGTGACCTTTCAGTCCACAGGCGGCGCTCTATCCACTGAGCCACCCTGGCCGGGCCCCGGGCCTGTGTTCAGTCATCAGGCTCCGTTGCCCATGAGATCCACGCTGAGCGCGGCCACGGATGCTTGTCTCTGTCCGGCCGGCTCGCTCCGCTCGGCGTGACGCTCTGCCGGGCCGCCACGCGGCGCACAGGGCGCTTCCCGTGTCCCGGGCAGACGGCGCGCGGACCTCGGAGGAGGGCTGTCCGCCTGCGGGCCGAGCAGCCGAGGGGCAGTGCGGGGAAGCGGGCCCGTCCGTCCTCAGAAAAGGCTCTGGTTTTCCCGTTTCCCGCGACCAAGCGTCAGGGGTCACCTTCCGTGAACGCCACCGCTGCAGGGGCTTCTGGGACAGGAAAGGGGCTCCCACGTGGTTACCACCAGGTGTCACGTGACACCCCTCCTCTCTGTTTCCGCTTCCTCCTCCCCGATGCGTGACTTCTGAGGCTGTGGTTCTTCCGGGTCGCGGAGGGTTCTTCCGGGTTGCAGAGGGCACTTTCCGGGTGGCAGAGGGTTCTTCCGGGTCGCGGAGGGCACTTCCGGGTCGCGGAGGGCACTTCCGGGTCGCGGAGGTCACTTCGGTTAGCGGAGCGTCCTCAGTTGCTTTTCCAACATGTCTTCACACTCCCGCCGTGTCCTCTGGCGCTTTGTAACGGGGAGAGCAGTAGCTTCCTGTGATGTCCTCTCAGGGTTCAGCCCGGGCACCCCCAGGGCTGCGGGCCTCCCGTTCAGCAATGGCTGACCCTGCAGGGCCTGCTGCGGCCGGGGAGGCTCGTGGCCGAGTGCCCACCATGGCCCGGGAGGTCAGGGCACACGCCCGGGTGCCCTCAGCGGTGTCCCTCCCCCCCTCCCTGAGGTCAGGGACGGCATGGACACAGGGCCTCCAGGTGGCTCTGACGCTGTCTCCCCCAGGTGCCTCAGGACGAGTGGGCCGGCTACCCGCCGGGCGGCAAGGACGACGAGATCCCCTGCCGGCGGATGCGCAGCGGCAGCTACATCAAGGCCATGGGCGACGAGGACAGCGGCGAGTCCGACGCCAGCCCCAAGACGTCGCCCACGGCGGCCCTGCGGCCGGAGCCGCTGCTCAAGTCCCTGGCCCCGCGGCCGCTGGGCGGGCTGCCCACGTAAGACCCACCTCCGCGCCCTCCCCGTCCCCGCGGCCCCCGGGGGCCACTTCCGGGACGTCCCAGGCGGTGGCCACCCGCAGGCACGTCCTTCCGCAGGGACCGGACCGGGGCTTCTCAGCCCGGTGTTCACTTAGAGCAGGAGCCACACAGCGTGTCCACCACGTCCGCTCAGATCGCTCGGTTATTGTCATCAGAAGCGTGGGGGGGGGGGAGTGTGTGTGTGAGTGTGTGCGTGTGTGTGTGAGAGAGAGTGTGTGTGTGTGTGTGTGAGAGAGTGACTGTGCGTGTGTGTGTGTGTGTGAGAGAGTGTGTGCGTGTGTGTGTGAGAGAGTGAGTGTGCGTGTGAGTGTGTGAGTGTGCGTGTGCATGAGTGTGTGTGAGCATGTGAGAAGTGTGTGCGAGTTGTATGAGTGCGTGAGAGAGTATGCGCCGATGGTGTGTGAGTGTGCATGAGTGTACAAGTGTGCCATGACTGTGTGTGAGAGTGTGTGAAAGCTGTGTTAGTGTGTGTGTGAGCATGTGACATGTATGAGTTGTATGAGTGTGTGTGAGTGTGCAGGAGTGTATGAGTGTGTCATGACTGTAGGTGTGAGTATGTGTGTGTATGTGTGAGTGTGTGAGCATGTGAGATGTGTGAGAGAGTTGTATGAGTGTGCATGAGAGAGAGAGAGTGTGTGTGTGTGTGTGTGTGTGTGTGAGAGAATCATAATATGACATTTTTACTATGATTTCATAAGTGCACACTTAGGCAACACATTTTTGCCGGGGGAGAGGAGGACATGGACTGAACATGTATGTGCAGGAGCATCTGACACACAAAATGGGTTTAGTTTTTATTTTTTAATCCTCATCCCAAGACGTGTTGAGACAGGGGGTATCGGCCGGTGGTTCCCACACGGTCTGGACCGGGGTTCGAATCTGCCACCTCGGGGTGCACAGGGCGCCTCAGCTGACGGAGTCCCCGCCCCTCCCCCAGGGCCAGCGTGTCCAGGGGACATGGGGCTGTAGCCCTGGCGACATGGCTCCCCCTCTGATCCCTCTGACAACCGCTCACTCAGCCTGGCCCCCCGGCCGGAGTTTTCTGGAAAACTCGCAAACTGATGGAAAAACTAACCTCGGAAATGCCGAGCCAGAGGTTTACCGGGGCCTTCTCTCCAGTCACACTCGCCGCTGCCCATGCCGGCAGCGGCAGGAAACCAGTGCTGTCACCGTGCTCCCAGGTCTCGGGCGGCAGTGCTTGCCGGGCAGCTGTGCCGGAGCCACGGGTGCCCGAGAGGACCCCGTGGGCCGGAAATCCGCCTGGCGGGCAGGGGGCGGAGCTTCCGCCCACCGAGTGCCCGTGGGGTCCTGTGTCAGCCGCTCACTCAGCCCTCCTAAACTCAGACAGCCCCTTAAGGTGTGGTGCGGTGGTCTGGGCACTGTCCCAGTGTCATTCCCGGGCAGGGCCCGGGTCCGGCCAGTGTGGCTCAGTGGTCGAGTGGTTGAGCGACCACCTAGGAACCAGGAGGTCACCATTCAATTCCTGGTCAGGGCACATGCTCGGATTGTGGGCTCCATCCCCAGTAGGAGGCGTGCATGAGGCAACTGACCCATGATTCTCTCTCATCATGGCTGTTTCCATCTCTCTCTCTCCTCTCCCTTCCTCTCTGTAAGAAAGAAAGAAAAAAGAAATCTTTAAAATAGAGGATGCCTGTGTTTGGGATCCCGTGTTTGGTGTAAAAGCAGGTGCCCTCTGTCTCTCCTTCGTCCGACCCCATAAATCTCCACCCCCTTCCCGGGCGGGGGCGGGGAGGGCCGTTTGGTCCGGGCCCCGCCGTGGGTGTGGCGGAGGCAGCTGTGCAGAGGTGGCACGTGCTGTTACGTAAGCTTGTTTTTCCCGGAGCTGAGTCACCGGGAGGCTGAGCCGCTCGGCAGCGGGCGGGTGGGCGCAGGCAGAGGGGAGTGGAGCCCTCCGGGAGCGTGGCTCTCCCACAGCCACGTCTCTCCTGTGGCTCCCAGAGCCGGGCCTCCCCGCACAGCGACTCGAAGACGGGCATCATGGGGGGAGGGGGGAGATTTGCAGGAAAGTGTTTCTGTATGATTCTAGAAACCTTCCCGTGGCTCCCTGTAACATGTCTGAGCTCCCACCAGGCCCACACGGGCACTAACACCTCATCCCTGGCAGCTGGGCCACTCCAGCGGGAATGACCGCTTGGGGCGTAACTGAGGGGCTCATGGGAGTTTCCAGACGACGTGGGGCTCCCCGGGAGGGCGGCCCGGGTCCCGCCGGGGCTGCGCGTGCGGACGGCGCCCTCACCGGGCACGGCGTCGGACTCCCAGCCCCCAGTGGGCGACGGTTTCAGGAAGCCCGGCCCTGGTCGCCGTAGGAGAAAGCCCGAGTCGCTGTTAAAACAGTCGGTTCAGCGCAGCGAGCCTGAGGCTCAAGGTCCAGGCCCCTGCCTGCCGCCAGCACTCTGATCTCAGGTTGAAGGCATGAATCTGGAGCGGACGCTGCGTCCGGCTCTGCCTTGGCCTGGGTGCACCAGGGCGGGCGCTCATAGCTGCCGTGCCTCAGTGTCCCTGTTGGCATCGTGGTGGGTATGAACGGCCCTAGCATGCCCGGCCAGCGGGGCTCAGTGGCTGAGCGTCACCCTATAACCCGGAGGTCATGGTTCAGCTCCCGGCCAGGGCACGGGAACGGAACGGTGGACTCATGCCCAGGTGGGGGACTTGTGTGGGGTGTGCAGGAGGCAGCTGATCTGTGACTCTCTCTCATCATGGATGTTCCTCTCCCTTCCTCTCTGAAATCAATACAAATATGTTTTAACTAAATAAATAAAAGAAATGTGAACTGCCCTCCCCGACAGGGTTCCTTGGAGACAGATGGTCAGGACGTGGTGAAATGCCCGCAGGGAAGCCAGGCCCTGGCCTGTGCCCGCGCAGCTGCCGTCTAGTTTAAGAGGAATTTGGGATGAGGGAGTCATTGGGGTGAGAGTAGATGCCCTAAACGTAGGCCCCCGATCCTGCCGAGTGGTCCGTGAGTGCCGTCCCCGGCCACAGCGCCTGGCACTCTGCACACCGCAGCCCCACCAGGAGGCGCGCCGGCACCTCTTGGGCTGGGAGCACCCGTCACCAGAGCCGTTACCATGATGGGTGGCGCCATTGCCAGCCGTGCATGCCGTTCCAGGGGAAGGAAATGAGGGCTTGGTGTTAATCCGCAGACACCAAGGTCTGAGCAGTGGCGACTTCAAGGACATGCAGGAGAAAGAAAGTTTGCGTTTTCCAAAAACAGGGGAGCCAAGGGCCTATGGTCAGCACAGCCCCCTGACCCTGCACCGAACACACATACACATGCATGCACACAGATACACGCACACACAGAGACACGCATGCACACATAGAGACAATGCACACATCTGTGCGCACTGCACACAGACTCATGCGTGCACACATGCCCGCACACAGAAACACATGCACGCGCACACAACATACACACGAAGTGGGCTGTGATCTGCATGGTCCACACAATCCACAGGAGCCCCCACACATGGCCATGTCCTGGAGAGCAGAGGGAATTTTGCTGCTTCCACGGGCTCTGGCCAGTTCCGTGTGGGGACAGCCAGCGCCCGCCCTCGGACTGAGGGGTCGCAGGCTCGGTTCCAGTCGAGGGCACGCACCTGGTTGCAGGCTCGATCCCAGCCCTGGTTGGGCGTGAGCAGGAGGCAGCCAATGGGTACGTCTCTCTCACATCCACGGTGATCTCCCTCCCTCCCACGCTCTTCAAAAGCCCATGGAAATGCATTCTCGGGTGAGGATCGCCACCAACAAAAAGCGGTTGCCTTGAATAGCAAGGCACCTGCTAACCGGCCGACTGGAGCCAGAGGCAGCCAGGTTCCCTCAGGCTGTGCCGGGCCTTCCCTAGCGTCCTCGTGTGCGGAGATTGTTCGCAGAGCCTGGGGGAGCTCCGCGTGCTGGCGGGGTAGCTCAGCGGACACTCAGGCGCCCCCCATTGCCACACACCCTTCCGACGTTTAGCAAAGAGCAGGAAGGGAGGCGGGAGGACGGTGTTCCGGGCGTTCCTCGGTCTGCTGCTCCTCCCGCCGTGTCGCAGAGTCTGGGCAGCGTTGCATAAGTGCAGACTGAAGGCAGGCCTTTTCCGTCCCTTCGCCCTCTGGTCGGCCACGTCCCCGAGAGCCAGTGCGGTGTTGATGAGCTTTCCCGGGTGTTTGGCCTCAGCTCGGCTCCCTTCCACTCGGCTCTTCCTTAAAACCGGGGGGTGACGCTCATGTCCTGCCTGGCCGAAGAATGTCAGGAGGCAGAGCTGTTTTGCAATTAGCCTCGCCCTCCCGCTGGGTGCGATTCATGTTTGTACATGTGAGCCGTGTGGGGGTTTGCGTGAGGCAGAGGCACCCGTCCACTGGAGGTTTGGGCTGGGCTCAGCCCCGTTGCATCGCGCCCCGGCCCCCCCCCCCCCCTGTGCTGTTCATGGGATCCCTTTTCTCTCCTCCTTCCCTTGCAGCCAGAGCTACCTGCAAGCCGCCAGCGACGGGCCGGCCGGCCACAGCCTGGACCCTGCCGCCAACTACAACTCCCCGAAGTTCCGCTCCCGGAACCAGAGCTACATGAGGGCGGTCAGCATGCTGAGCCAGGCCAGCTGCGTGAGCCAGGTGGGGGCCCCCCCTGTAGCTGTGTCCCGGAGTCTTCCTGTCAGGGTGACACCCTCCACCCCCAGGTCCAGAGGTGCTGTGCTCGCTCTTCCCCGCAGCCTCTCTGAGCGCAGGCAGACCTGCCGGCCACCCCTGAAGTCTTGGCTGGGGGTCCCGACGACACCACGGGCAGCTTGGAGCGGGCGTTTGCCTTCTGGCTCAGTAAGAAGTAACCCACCCTCTCGGGCTGGGCTCCGTGGCCAGAGCGCCGGCCTGCGGACTGAAGGGCTCCGTGTTTGATTCTGGTCGAGGGCACATGCCCGGGTTGCAGGCTCCTTCCCGGTGCTGGTCGGGCCTTGTGTGGAAAGCAGCCAATTAGCATGTCTCTCCCACCTCGATGTGGCTCTGTGTCTCCCCCTCCCTTCTGCTCTCTCTAAAAACCAATGGAGAAATACCCTCAGGTGAGGACTGACAGCAACAACAAAGAGATTGCCCACCACGCTCTCTCCTGAGCTGAGCGATCCAGTGCTGATGTCACACTCGCTGTGCTGATGTCACATGCACCGTGTTGGTGTCACACTCGCCGTGCTGGTGTCACACTTGCCCTGCTGATGTCACACACACCGTGCTGGTGTCACACTCGCCATGCTGATGTCACACTGGCCGTGCTGATGTCACACTCGCTGTTCTGATGTCACATGCACCGTGTTGGTGTCACACTCGCTGTGCTGATGTCACACACACAGTGCTGGTGTCACACTCTCCGTGCTGATGTCACACTGGCCGTGCTGATGTCACACTCACTGTGCTGATGTCACACACACCATGCTGATGTCACACTCGCCGTGCTGGTGTCACACTCGCTGTGCTGATGTCACACTCACCGTGCTGGTGTCACACTCACCATGCTGATGTCACACTGGCCGTGCTGATGTCACACTGGCCGTGCTGATGTCACACACACCGTGCTGATGTCACACACACCGTGCTGATGTCACACCGTGCTGGTGTCACACTCGCCGTGCTGATGTCACACACACCGTGCTGGTGTCACACTCACCATGCTGATGTCACACTGGCCGTGCTAATGTCACACACACCGTGCTGATGTCACACCGTGCTGGTGTCACACTCGCCGTGCTGATGTCACACACACCGTGCTGGTGTCACACTCACCATGCTGATGTCACACTGGCCGTGCTGATGTCACACTGGCCGTGCTAATGTCACACACACCGTGCTGATGTCACACCGTGCTGGTGTCACACTCGCCGTGCTGATGTCACACACACCGTGCTGGTGTCACACTGGCCGTGCTGATGTCACACCGTGCTGGTGTCACACTCGCCGTGCTGATGTCACACCGTGCTGGTGTCACACTCGCCGTGCTGATGTCACACTCGCCGTGCTGGTGTCACACTTGCCCTGCTGATGTCACACTGGCCGTGCTGATGTCACACTGGCCGTGCTGATGTCACACACACCGTGCTGATGTCACACCCACTGTGCTGATGTCACACTCGCCGTGCTGATGTCACACTGGCCGTGCTGATGTCACACTCGCCGTGCTGATGTCACACACACCGTGCTGGTGTCACACACACCATGCTGATGTCACACTCGCCGTGCTGCTGTCACACTCGCTGTGCTGGGGGTGGGAGACTCTCCGGAAGCTGGTGGGTTTCGTGCCCATGGGTCCGGCTGTGCGTGGCGGCCTCACCACCAACCGCGCCTTCCGGTTGCAGATGAGCGAGGCAGAGGTCAACGGGCAGTTCGAGTCGGTGTGCGAGTCGGTGTTCGGCGAGGCGGAGTCGCAGGCCATGGACGCCCTGGACCTGCCCGGCTGCTTCCGGACGCGCAGCCACAGCTACCTGCGCGCCATCCAGGCCGGCTATGCCCAGGACGACGAGTGTCTCCCCGTGCTGACGCCAGCTCACGTCACCGCCACCATCCGTTCCACTGCAGGTGAGACGTGTGGCGCCCCCGGTGGCGGGCGGGTGCGTCTCCTCCCAGGAACCCCGCGCAGGGCCGCCGGCTCCGGGGCCGGGAACTGCTCGCCTGGGCGGGTGACGTCGTGACTGCCAGGGCGCGCTGAACAGTTTCTCTCACAGGTAACTTCTTTCTTCTGAGGATGAAACCCGTAGTTGTCAAGGTTTTTAGAAACAGTTAAGTCTGCCTGGCCCATGGGGCTCCGGTGGAGTACATGTTTGCACACACAGGAGGTCACGGGTTCGATTCCCGGTCAGGGCACAGGCCCAGGTTGCGGGCTCAATCCCCACTGGGGGGCGTGCAGAAGGCAGTCGGTCCATGGTTCTCTCTCATCATGGATGTTTCTATCTCTCCCTCTCCTGTCCTCTCTGACACCCATAAAAACACACTTTAAAAAAGGAAAGAGTGTAAGCACTGCCCATTAGCAGGTGGTGGCTCTTTACCTGTCAGCGTTCGGTCGAAGGCAGCCAGCCCTCGGAGGCTCAGGGACGCGGGCGCACGGGCTGGCCGTCCAGCCGTCCCCCCGCTCAGTGAGCCCATAAACTTGATTCACGGCCGCCGGCACCAGGCATCGGCATAAATCCTCCAGCTGCTGGCAGACTCCGGGAGCCAATGTCACCGTTTCCGCCGTCCTGTGGCAGCCGCATCCACCCCAGGGAATTTACCGCCTGCCGCCCCGCGCTAACATTTCCCCGCGCCGTCATTTCTGTGCACGATGGATAGCCGTGCCGGAGCCGGCGGTAAAATCCCGTGCTGCCTGCTCAGAGCTCGCCGCGCTGAGGAGAGGTGACCGGAATACATGAGGCTCGGGACACGGCCACCGTCACACAGACCCAGGGCGTTCTCAGAGGCCCTGGGCACCAGGCTCCAGATCTCAGCACCGGAGCCAGAGCGGGCCAGGGACAGGGCAGAGCCGGGACGGGGGCAGATAGAGTGGGGACAGGGGCAGAGAGGGGACAGGGACAGATAGAGCGGGGACAGGGGCAGAGCAGGGACAGGGACAGAGCGGGGACAGGGACAGGGGCAGAGCGGGGACGGGGACAGAACGGGGACAGGGGCAGAGCGGGGACGGGGACAGAGCGGGGACGGGGACAGAGCGGGGACAGGGACAGAGAGGGGACGGGCAGAGCGGTGACGGACAGAGCGGGGACGGGGACAGAGCGGGGACAGGGACAGAGAGGGGACGGGCAGAGCGGGGACGGGGACAGAGAGGGGACGGGGACAGAGCGGGGACGGGGACAGAGCGGGGACGGGGGCAGAGCGGGGACGGGCAGAGCGGGGACGGGGACAGAGAGGGGACGGGGGCAGAGAGGGGACGGGGACAGAGCGGGGACGGGGACAGAGCGGGGACAGGGACAGAGCGGGGACGGGGACAGAGCGGGGACGGGGGCAGAGCGGGGACGGGCAGAGCGGGGACGGACAGAGAGGGGACGGGCAGAGCGGGAACAGGGACAGAGCGGGGACGGGGACAGAGCGGGGACGGGGACAGAGAGGGGACGGGGACAGAGAGGGGACGGGGACAGAGCGGGGACGGACAGAGAGGGGACGGGCAGAGCGGGAACAGGGACAGAGCGGGGACGGGGACAGAGCGGGGACGGGGACAGAGAGGGGACGGGGACAGAGCGGGGACGGGGACAGAGCGGGGACGGGGACAGAGCGGGGACAGGGACAGAGAGGGGACGGGGGCAGAGCGGGGACGGGGGCAGAGCGGGGACGGGCAGAGCGGGGACGGGGACAGAGAGGGGACGGGGGCAGAGAGGGGACGGGGACAGAGCGGGGACGGGGACAGAGCGGGGACGGGCAGAGAGGGGACGGGGACAGAGCGGGGACGGGGACAGAGCGGGGACGGGGACAGAGCGGGGACAGGGACAGAGAGGGGACGGGGACAGAGCGGGGACGGGGACAGAGCGGGGACGGGGACAGAGAGGGGACGGGGGCAGAGCGGGGACGGGGGCAGAGCGGGGACGGGGACAGAGCGGGGACGGGCAGAGCGGGGACAGGGACAGAGAGGGGACGGGCAGAGCGGGGACGGACAGAGCGGGGACGGGGACAGAGCGGGGACGGGGACAGAGCGGGGACAGGGACAGAGAGGGGACGGGCAGAGCGGGGACGGGGACAGAGCGGGGACGGGCAGAGCGGGGACGGGGACAGAGAGGGGACGGGGACAGAGCGGGGACGGGCAGAGCGGGGACGGGGACAGAGCGGGGACGGGCAGAGCGGGGACGGGGACAGAGAGGGGACGGGGACAGAGAGGGGACGGGGACAGAGCGGGGACGGGCAGAGCGGGGACAGGGACAGAGCGGGGACGGGCAGAGCGGGGACGGGGACAGAGCGGGGACGGGGACAGAGAGGGGACGGGGACAGGGACAGGGACAGAGCGGGGACAGGGACAGGGACAGAGCGGGGACAGGGACAGAGCGGGGACGGACAGAGCGGGGACAGAGCGGGGACGGGGACAGAGCGGGGACGGGCAGAGCGGGGACGGGGACAGAGAGGGGACGGGGACAGAGCGGGGACGGACAGAGCGGGGACGGGGACAGAGAGGGGACGGGGACAGAGCGGGGACGGGCAGAGCGGGGACGGGGACAGAGCGGGGACGGGGACAGAGCGGGGACAGGGACAGAGAGGGGACGGGGGCAGAGCGGGGACGGGGGCAGA
This sequence comes from Pipistrellus kuhlii, assembly GCF_014108245.1. Classification (NCBI taxonomy): domain Eukaryota; kingdom Metazoa; phylum Chordata; class Mammalia; order Chiroptera; family Vespertilionidae; genus Pipistrellus; species Pipistrellus kuhlii. Next base: position 161,140 of record NW_023425458.1, on the reverse strand, counting down.
GCGGGGACGGGGACAGAGCGGGGACGGGCAGAGCGGGGACAGGGACAGAGAGGGGACGGGCAGAGCGGGGACGGACAGAGCGGGGACAGAGCGGGGACGGACAGAGCGGGGACGGACAGAGCGGGGACAGGGACAGAGCGGGGACGGGCAGAGCGGGGACGGGGACAGAGCGGGGACGGGCAGAGCGGGGACGGGGACAGAGAGGGGACGGGGACAGAGAGGGGACGGGGACAGAGCGGGGACGGGCAGAGCGGGGACAGGGACAGAGCGGGGACGGGCAGAGCGGGGACGGGGACAGAGCGGGGACGGGGACAGAGAGGGGACGGGGACAGGGACAGGGACAGAGCGGGGACAGGGACAGGGACAGAGCGGGGACAGGGACAGAGCGGGGACAGGGACAGGGGCAGAGCGGGGACAGGGACAGAGAGGGGACGGGGACAGGGACAGGGACAGAGCGGGGACAGGGACAGGGACAGAGCGGGGACAGGGACAGAGCGGGGACAGGGACAGGGACAGAGCGGGGACAGGGACAGAGCGGGGACAGGGACAGGGACAGAGCGGGGACGGGGACAGAGAGGGGACGGGGACAGGGACAGAGCGGGGACAGGGACAGAGCGGGGACAGGGACAGAGCGGGGACAGGGACAGAGCGGGGACAGGGACAGAGCGGGGACAGGGACAGGGACAGAGCGGGGACAGGGACAGAGCGGGGACAGGGACAGGGACAGAGCGGGGACGGACAGAGCGGGGACAGGGACGGGGGCAGAGCGGGGACGGGGACAGAGCGGGGACAGGGACAGAGCGGGGACAGGGACAGAGCGGGGACGGGGACAGAGCGGGGACGGGGACAGAGCGGGGACGGGGACAGAGCGGGGACGGGGGCAGAGCGGTGACGGGGACAGAGAGGGGACGGGAACAGGGACAGAGTGGGGACAGGGACAGAGCAGGGACGGGCAGAGCGGTGACGGGCAGAGCGGGGACGGGGACAGAGCGGGGACGGGGACAGAGCGGGGACGGGCAGAGCGGGGACGGGCAGAGCGGGGACAGGGACAGAGCGGGGACGGGGACAGAGCGGGGACGGGGACAGAGAGGGGACGGGGACAGAGAGGGGACGGGAACAGGGACAGAGTGGGGACAGGGACAGAGCGGGGACAGGGGCAGAGCGGGGACAGGGACAGGGTGGGGCCCAGGAAGGGGTGTCACCAGCCCTGGAAACAGAGCCTCTTGTTTGCATGGAAAAGGCTTCAGCAAGACGTGGGCGAGGTCACGTGGAATTACAATTGCAGAACTTGTCCCACTCTCAGGGAAGGCCTGCACTAATTGGCCCCCCTTTTTAAGATGTTTTTATTGATTTTTAGAAGAGGAAGAGGCAGAGAGAGAGAAACATCAGTGATGAGAGAGGATCATCATGGGTCGGCTGCCTCCTGCACGCCCCCCACTGGGGATGGAGCCACACCCCGGGCCTGAGCCCTGACAGGAATGGAACCGTGACCTCCTGGGTCACAGGTGAACGCTCAGCCCCGATCCCGCTGGCCGGGCTGGTCAGTATTTAAAGCTTGTTATTAGCTTTCCTCGGTGGAATCGGCGTGCCACCGTGTCTGTCTAATCAGAGAAATGACAGGCGGCGCCTGAACAAGGCAGACAGACAGTACGGACGGCATCCGCTCCCGAAGGGGTTCAGGCCCTGTCGCGGGCGAGGCGGGCTTTGTATTCATGTCAAATCCCTGGGAGACGGGGCTTGAACCCCGACAGGTCAGGCCGCCCTTGGTCGGTACGCGTGTGTGGAGAGAGGGAGGTTTTTCTGACAAATTGAGGTTCGTTGTGGATCTAAAAGTGTCTCTGGAAAATAACTCCCCAACAGAGTTTTTTCCAAAAGCATAAACAGGGTGATTTTGAAAAACAGGACTTATTGAGACGATTCCTTATTCACGCCCGAAGAGTAAGTGGGGGCGCTGCTAGTTAAATGGTAAGATACATGCATGGAGGCTGTTAGTGAGGAATTCGGGAACCTGTGATAATCATCTCCAGGATGTCCCCAAGTACAAAGGCAGCGTTTACTGAAATATGTTTCCTTTTCTGCCCGGCCGGTGTGGCTCAGTGGTTGAGCGTTGCCCTCTGAACCCGGTCTGATTCCCAGTCAAGGGCATATGCCCGGGTTGCAGGCTCCATCTCCAGTAGGGGGCGAGCAGGAGGCAGCCGACCCATGATTCTCCCTCATCATGGATGTTTCCGTCTCTCCCTTCCTCTCTGACATCCATTAAATAAATTTTTAAAATGAGAAAAATAGCCAAATGGGCCTGTTTTTAATCTAATCTGCAGCCCGCCGGGTCCAGGCCCCGCTGCTCAGCAACATGCCCCTCCTTCCACCACAGACACCCCTGCGCACCGACGCGTGTCCTCCCTCAGACGGAGGGTTCTGAACACGTCTCACCTTCACGCCCCACGGCCGCCCCTGGCCCACAGGGATCGCCGGGCAGACGGGCTTGTTGACACGGCCTCCCGGTTGTCCGGGAGGGAGGGTGCTGACGCCGGGGGAAGTGCCGGGAGGTGGGTTGTAACGGCTCTGCTCCGGTCAGACGTGTTCCCGGCGTCTGTCACCGCGGACCACGCAGTCATCCACACGGGGGGGGGAATCTGCAGACAGCCAGAGCTCCCCATGGTGCCAGGACTGTGGGGAGCAGCCTGTCTCCCCGGGGTAACTGGGGCCCCGGGAGGCCGGCCTCCTCAGCTCCGGGTGCAGGCCCCTCCCCACCCCCACATTGGCCCTCCGCCTGCGTGTGCAGGGCCCGGGGTGCATGGGCCTAGGCGCGGGATTCAGAGCACTCCCTCATAGTCCTGAATGTGAGTCACCAGTGAGAGTGGGGGCGGGGGGAAGGGGCGGGATTAGGACGTGGGCTTGGGGGCGGGGTTCAGAGGGATAAGGGGGTGGGGTCTCCGGGACCCGCCAGTGTAAGCACTCATGCAGCTCAGACAAAGCCTGGGACGGACCCTCTGCTCCGAGGCTTCGAAGCCAAGCCGTCAGAATTCATGTTCATGACACGATACCGGTTCAGGCGCAGCTGCAGCTGAGAGTTTTATGAGGAGTTCTCGCCTGTGGCCGGGTCGGGGCCCCTGGGACGAGGCCCAGAGTTCAGCCAATCTGCAGAGCGAGTTGGTGGGGTCTGCGTGTTGCACACCCTCCTGTCCACAGGGTCCAGAACCCCGATGACTGTTTTGTGCAGATTAGTTCCCGGGTCCCTGTTGACTTGGTGGCGGCCTTCCCAGAATTCCTGAGAAGCGCCTGCAGCCTTATCTTGCCAAACCCGAGCCCACTGGCTTCTCTGCTCAGGGAGGAAACAACCCTTTACTTCCCCTTCGCTCCCCCCTCCCCCGCATCCCCTCCTCAGAGGTTTTCCCCGTGCTCTGTGCTGGGCTGGGGGGACAGTGGCTGTGGGTTAGGGGTTAGGGTTAGGGTTAGGGTTAGGATTAGGGTAGGGTTAGGGTTAGGGTTAGGGTAGGGTTAGGGTTAGGGTTAGGGTTAGGGTTGGGGTAGGGTTAGGGAAGGGTTAGGGAAGGGTTATGTTCCCTCCTCAGAGGCTTTGCCCTGTGCTCTGTGCTGGGTTAGGGTTAGGGTTAGGGTTAGGGTTAGGGTTAGGGTTAGGGTTAGAGGGTTAGGGTTAGGGTTAGGGTTAGAGGGTTAGGGTTAGGGTTAGGGGTTAGGGTTAGGGTTAGGGGTTAGGGTTAGGGGTTAGGGTTAGGGTGATGGTGAGGGTGAGGGTTAGGGAAGGGTTAGTGTTCCCTCCTCAGAGGCTTTGCCCTGTGCTCTGTGCTGGGTTAGGGTTAGGGTTAGGGTTAGGGGTTAGGGTTAGGGTTAGGGGTTAGGGTTAGGGTTAGGGGTTAGGGTTAGGGGTTAGGTTAGGGGAGGGTTAGGGAAGGGTTAGTGTTCTCTCCTCAGAGGCTTTGCCCTGTGCTCTGTGCTGGGCTGGGGGGACAGTGGCTGTGGGTCCAGGCTGGCCGCTCACTGCTCACAGGGATGGCCTGGTTCACTTCTCTCCTGCCTCAGCGTCCCTTCCCCCTGCCTGTCACAGCCTCGCTTTGCTATTTCACTGGTTGTTGCAATGGAAGATGGCTTTTCCTTGAATAAAGAGACAGTAGTAATTTCTTTACACATGTTTTTATTGTTTTTTGAGAGAGAAGAAGGGAGAAGGGGAGAGACACAGAAACATCAGTGATGAGAGGGAATCACTGATTGGCTGCCTCCTGCACGCACCCTACTGCCCTGACAAAGATGTGGAGCTGTGACCCCTGGTTCATAGGTCGACGCTCAGCCCCAGAGCCCCAGCTCAGCTCAGTGTAAAGCGCCCCGTTCCCGGAGACCGGACAGTACCCGTGTGTCCACTGAGAAGTTACTTCCGGGGGCGGGCCGGGCGCCACACCCCACACTCCTGTCATCTGGGCATCTCGCCTTCGTGCCCTCCTGGGTGGCCGGTCCTCCCTGCGGTCACCGCTCCGGCCTGGCCCGGACGCCCTGCACGCGGCGGCTCCGGCTGCGGCTCTCAGAGCGGTTCCCTCGGGGTTCCCAGGACAGCCGGGAAAGCCCGCTGAAAGCTCCCACCCGGGAAAGCTCCTCGTGGCCTGTGAGCTCTCAGTGACCGAGCCGGAGGCAGGATCTCCCGTGGCGAGCAGCGCCGTCTGCGCGGGGAACAGCGGGCTCATTAACACGTTTGCACTCGTCTGAGTGCTCCCGGACCCCGCACCCCCGCGGGCGGCCTGTGTGGTTCCTGTAACTTACGGGAAGGGCAGTGCGTCCCGTCCCTTCACACTCTGGGGAGCGGACACTCATTAGAGCAGCACAGCCGTCCCTCGGAGCTGTGCCTTCCGCGCAGGTCCTCGGCCCGGCTCTGGGCCGGCGTGGTGTGTCCCTCCGCTCTCTGCCGTCCTCCGAGGCCTCACGCGGAGAGCGAGGCAGGGCGGGGCGGGCTGCACTTTGTCCTGATTCCCAGCTGTGCCTCCTGCGGTCCGAGGCTGATTTCTGGGTTTCCTTCTTGGCGTGCAAAGGACTGCCGAGGACTGAGCCCGCGCTTGCCGCCTCCTCAATGCCGGTGGTGACGAGGCGTGTGGTTAGCGTGTTGGTGTGTCACCACGAGGTTGCTCAGGCGCGGGGAACGCGGCCAGCAGTTCGGCTGCATCTGGACGGTTAGCTGGTCTCCCACAGGAGCCCCCAGTAATGCAGGAGACGGCGGGGCCACCCCTCGCAGTGAAGGGCACCCTGAGGGCCAGGTCACTTTAAGATCTTAAGTAATCATTTAATTTTTTATTTTAAAACCAGTTGACCACTCATAGTTACATTAACCTGACATGAGGTTCAGGGCCCCCTGTCTCTGTTGATCTGTCTGCTCCCCGAAGACACAGGAACCCAGTAGCATTCAGCTGCCGAGTCAGTGTGCTCTCCGCGGCTCGGAGCGTCTGCCTGGCGAACGGAGGAAACGGCAGCGCGGGCGGGGCGGGTGCTCCGGCTCCGATGATGGATTCTCGCCCGGTGTTCACAGCACAGGACGGAGACAATTACTTCTGCCCAAACTGCTCAGCTGAATAATTGAATGTTTTTCTTGAATGTGTGAGATGATTTTTAAAATTGTTCATCTGAGTCCACGGCGGCAAATTAACGCGATCAGAGGATCATTTTTATCCTCTCTCCACCGCCCTCCCGCCTCCAGTCCTCTCGGTAATGAGCCTTTAGGAAGTGCGGACCCACGGGTCGAGGCACCCCCCCTCCCACGTGTGTCAGAGAGGGGACGGCTCAGTGGTGAGTGAGTGCGGGAAGGCACGGGTTCCTGTTTGCTTTCCTCCCCCTGTGGCTTTCTGTCCCTGGGACAGTTCATGTCCTGCAATTATTTACTCGGCACTGACACCTGCAACTTCGTCGTTCAATTAAGGAAATTCAAAATCAGTCCGTTAACCTGGAATGGAAAAGGGATTGATGGCTGTGCTGTCAACAGGCCCATCCCAGGGCACGGGAGGGGCCGTGTCACATGCACACGGGCCCCTGGAGTAACACGGGAACATGCAGGGTGCGTGTTACACGCCCGTCTGACCCCTCCACACACAGACCCCTCACGGCTCCCGCATGGCAGGGGGAGGGGGTTGGGGGCGGGTGCCGGGCGTCAGGAGTGTTTCTAAGTCGGTGTCTCCCTGTGATGTGATCAGACCTCTCCTCCCCCAGCAGCAGGGGTCGGCCGTTTGTTTCTCCCAGACCCAGTGTCGGTGTATCCGTGGCCGCACAGAGCCACGGGGCCACGGGGCGGGAAGACACATGTGGCGGGGTTTAGCAGGCCCGCCCCTCCAGGCACCCATTTCCTGCGCCGAGAGGCAGCGACTCGGTTTCCACAGGCCCTCAGGGAACCACGCCCGTCGTGCACACGTGGGCCGGGCCTCCGGTCACGGCCACGGGACAGACACACCGCCTCCTCGCCTGGTCCCTCTCGTGGACTGTGGGGGCTGGAACGCAGCGATTGGCGCTCAGAGCTCCTCGCGGCTCGCGTCCCCAAGGCGCCCTTGGGTGAACAGAAACACCTTTCAGGTCCATGGAGAAAACAAGAGCCGTCTGGGGGCGGCGGATCCACGTCGGGAGAAAGCGTTGTTGTTTTAATACATGTTTTCTCATTCAGAGAAGAAGGGAGAGGAGAGAGAGAGGGAGAAAAATATCAATAAGGAGAGAGAACCATGGATCGGCTGCCTCCTGCACACGCACCTCCTACTGGGGATGGGGCCTGCGCACAGGCCCGTGCCCTGACCGGGAATTGAACCCTGACCTCCTGGTTCATAGGTCGATTCTCAACCGCTGAGCCGCACCAGCTGGGCTCTCCATCATTATAATGCTCACCTATTGTAAGCATTTCCGGGCGACACGGGGAATGGAAACCAGTCACCCCGGACCAGGCCCAGGTGTAGATAACTCCTTCCTCACAAACCTATTTGGTCCCGGTCTCTATGTAACGTAGTGTTTCCTGCTTTCCTCCAAGTATGCATACAGGCATGTTTCCCATTGGCTTTTAGGGAGAGAGTGGAGGAGAGCGGGGAAGACAGAGGGGAAGAAACATCGATGTGAGAGAGACACATGGATGGGCTCCTCCTGCGTGAGCCCTGATCAGGGCCCGGCTGGGGAGGAGCCTGTGCCCTGGGCTGGAATCAAACCCGGGGCCCTTCGGTCCCTGGGCCAGCGCTCTGTCCACTGAGCCACACGGCCTGGGCAGACTTTTCCTGCTCTCCAGGGGCCTCGGGAAGTGAGCATGTCCCCGTGATGCGTGGAGATGGGGGCGCGGGGCCTCTGTCCCACTGCCTGCGCCCCGGAGCGTGGGCGTGGCGGGTCCTGGCGTGCGGGTCCCTCTCCGAGGGACGTTTCTGCAGTGACGCCGAGGTTGCGGGCGGGCGGGCGCTGGGAGGGACCGGCCCGGGGTCGCGGGCGGGAGCGGCCCGTGGCCTGGCCTCCCGGGGGCGGGCCGGTGCTGACGGGCCTCTCGTGTCTTGCAGCCGCCCTCTCCTACGCCAGCTACAAGAAGGCGCCGCCGCCCGTGCCGCCCCGCACCACCTCCAAGCCGCTCATCTCGGTGACGGCCCAGAGCAGCACCGAGTCCACGCAGGACGCCTACCAGGACGGCCGCGCCCAGCGGGGCTCCCCCTGGGCCCCGGACGGCCGCGGCCTCTACAACTCCACCGACAGCCTGGACAGCACCAAGGCCCTCAGCCTGGCCCTGGAGACGGCCGCCCAGCGCCACGCCGACGGCCCTGGCCGCGGGGACACGACGCTGGCCGCCAAGGCCGAGGACTTCCTCCGGGGCCGGCTCGCCTCCATCGGCGTCCAGGTAGCCGCCCGCGGCGCCACGGGAGCGCGGGGCGCGTGGGGCAGGCACGGCCGGGCCCGGACTGGCGGAGCCGCGGCCTCGGGGCTGGGACGCCGGGCGGGTCTCGCCCCCAGTGGCAGCCGCAGGTGCCTGGACATGCCCCCTCCCCCACCCCCAGGCTCCGTCCCTGACCCAGCCCGCCCTGCTGCCCAAAGGCCCCTTCCCTCTCTTCCCCTCTCTGCTCCTCCCCTCCCCGCCCCTTCCCTACCCAGGGCCGTGGCTGGCAAACTCATCAGTCCACAGAGCCAAACATCAACAGGACAACGATTGGCATTTCTTTGGAGAGCCACAGTTTTTAAACTTAAACTTCTTCTAACGCCACTTCTTCAAAACAGACTCGCCCAGGCCGTGGCATTTTGTGGAAGAGCCACACTCCAGGGGCCAAAGAGCTGCCTGTGGCTCGCGAGCCGCAGTTTGCCGACCACGGGTTTAGGGGCCACCGGCCACTTAGAGAGTGAGGAAGGAATTTCTTGTCCTGTTTTTGCAAAGCTTGTTAGCCTGTCAGCCAGCGTGGGGGCCGGAGGGTGGGGGGCGGGAGGGATGGGGGGAGCTTTGGGAGCCCCAGACAGAGAGAGGAGGCCGTGGCTGGCGCCCACACCCACGTGGGCCTCCCAGGCTTCTGTGTCACACAGGACACTCCCGGCTTTTCTGTGGCCACGGCCAGTGCCACGGCCTGTGGTGTCAGACCACGAACAGCCCCGCGCCCGCCCAGGACACAGCCCTCGGTGCAGGCGGCCCATCTGGCCCCGGCTCTGTCCGGGGCAGGCACGGGGCACACACCTAGGCCGGGGTCCCAGCCCGGGGCTGCGGGGCCGTGGCTGCCCCGGAGACTCCCCTGGTCTGTCCCCGTGGCCGCCCCTTGCTCACCGTGCCGTGGGAGGAGCCGCTGCCGCCCGGGCAGACAGGCTCTGCTGACTCCGCCTCGCCCTGCCTGGCCTGAGCCCGGCCGGTGGTTTAGAATCGGGGCTCCCTGCGGGCCGAGGGCGCGGTATCCGGGATGGGAGCGGCGGGAGGCCCCCGGCCGGGCCCACACCCTGGTTCGTTGTTTTGTTTAGGATTCTGAGTTCCCAGAGCGTCAGCCTTACCCGCGGTCGGATGTAAGTACCAGCTCACAGCCCCGTCCGCATGACCTCACTCCCCTCCTTCCCCGACGCCACTGACGGCTCCGTCACCCGTCCTGACGCTGTGCCCTGCGGGGACCTCTCCCCCCTCCCCCCTCCCCCGTGTGTGATCCCGTAACTTTCTGTGGCCACAGCACAGCCCACGGGGCCCTTGAGGTCGTGGGTCACGTCCCAAGAGAAGAATTGTGAGGTCCCCACTCCCCGCCCCATCACCCAGGAGCTCCTGGTGCCTCCTCTCGCCCCGTCCCACCACCTGCACCCCGCCCTCGAACACAGTCACCCTGCCCTCTCCCCAGACGCCCTCCTGGATGCCGACCCCCCGGACTGTGTGCCATGCTGGTCGGCTCATCCCTCCCGTCTCTCAGCCACTGGGCGGCTAGCTCGGTGCGTGGCACGTGGCGTGTGCTCGGTCCGTGTCGGTGAGTGACTGGGAGTGGCCGGTGACGATGAGTGTGAGCACAGGTGCACGTGTGTCAGGGGCTCTGAGAGAAGGGCGCGGTCCCTGTGAGCTTGCGGAGCAGCGACGGGCAGGCTGCGGGCGTTCCCGGCCCGGAAACACTGCCTCCGCCTGGGGGTTCCCCCGGTGGAGGTGATGGGGCTGCCATCGGGGAGCAGAGAACACCGGCCCGCCGGTGACGGGGCCCAGCAAGGACCGGGCGCCACTCCACGTGCCCGCCCACCACGTGCCCCTCCATAACCCCGGCGCTGTCGTGGGGAAACCGAGGCTCGGTGACTGACACGCCTCAGGGCTTGTGGCCCGCGGTGTCCAGGCCTCGCTGAAGCCAGGAGGGCCGGGTCTCGCCCCCCACGGGCCCCTCTGCGTCCTCAGGAGGAGGTGATGGCCGTGTCCCCAGGCCGCACTCCGGGAGGGGGCGCTGGTCCCGCAGCTGGCAGAGACGCTTGGCCTCGCTGGGTGGGCAGTACAGCCTCACCCCTGAGCACAGCGGCCAAAGCTGGGGGAGCATGCCCCCCCCACACACACACACAGAGTCTCGGGGTGGTCAGTGTCCCTCCCGGAGCAGGGCACACCCTGCAGGAGCCCAGGCCCTGAGCGAGGCTGAGGGAGGCCCTGGCAGCCTCCCTGCCATTCATCACAGGCCCCTCCTGCCCGGGTCTGCAGGGTTGGATGTGGCGGACGGGCCGTGGCTGCGGGGCCCTGGAGTCTGGACTGTGGTTGCCAGTATTATGCGGTGGATGGGCCGTGGCTGCCGGGTCCTGGAGTCTGGACTGTGGTTGCCAGTATTATGCGGTGGATGGGCCGTGGCTGCCGGGCCGTGGCGGACGGGCCGTGGCTGCGGGGCCCTGGAGTCTGGACTGTGGTTGCCAGTATTATGCGGTGGATGGGCCGTGGCTGCGGGGCCGTGGCTGCCGGGCCGTGGCTGCGGGGCCCTTTCCCAGGTGCAGCCCGTCCAGTGTCCACCATCCTGAGCCCCTGCCGCCCCTTTCACTCTCCTTGTGGCGCTCAGGACATCAGCTGGTTTTTTGTGTTTGTGTTTATGTGCAGCTTTGTTGTTGCGGAGGCTTTACTTTGTGTGTGTGCGTGTGTGTCTGTGTGTGTGTGTGTGAAGCTGTCAGAAGGGTTGACAATGCCCAGGCCCCACAATGGGGCTAAGTTCAGAGCCCTCCAGGCACCTGCCTCAGCCCATCTCTAGGTGGGAGCGACTCCCGGTGCCTCCGCAGGGGGAGCCCGCGAAGCCTGGCGCTCTCCACATGGGAGACCCCCCACGTGGGAGGCCCGTCAGCCAGCGCCGAGCCCCCCACAGTGCGAGTGGGAGCACCTCGTGGCCCGCGGACCTGTGTCAGAGCCACGCCTGCCTGTCTGCGTGCAGGCCGGGGACGTGGCGAAAGACTGAACAGGGCTGAGACTGAGCGGGGCTGAGGGTGAGGGGCTGAGGGTGAGGGGCTGAGGGTGAGGGGCTGAGGGTGAGGGGGCTGAGGGTGAGGGGCTGAGGGTGAGGGGCTGAGGGTGAGAGGCTGAGGGTGAGGGGCTGAGACTGAGCGGGGCTGAGGGTGAGGGGCTGAGGGCGAGGGGCTGAGGGCGAGGGGCTGAGGGTGAGGGGTGAGGGCGAGGGGGGCTGAGGGTGAGGGGCTGAGGGTGAGGGGCTGAGGGTGAGGGGCTGAGGGTGAGGGGTGAGGGTGACGGGGCTGAGGGTGAGGGGCTGAGGGTGAGGGGCTGAGGGCGAGGGGGCTGAGGGCGAGGGGGCTGAGGGTGAGGGGCTGAGGGTGAGGGGCTGAGGGTGAGGGGCTGAGGGTGACGGGGCTGAGGGTGACGGGGCTGAGGGTGAGGGGCTGAGGGTGAGGGGCTGAGGGTGAGGGGCTGAGGGTGAGGGGCTGAGGGTGAGGGGCTGAGGGTGAGGGGGCTGAGGGTGAGGGGCTGAGGGTGAGGGGGCTGAGGGTGAGGGGCTGAGGGTGAGGGGGCTGAGGGTGAGGGGCTGAGGGTGAGGGGCTGAGGGTGAGGGGGCTGAGGGTGAGGGGGCTGAGGGTGAGGGGCTGAGACTGAGCGGGGCTGAGGGTGAGGGGGCTGAGGGTGAGGGGGCTGAGGGTGAGGGGCTGAGGGTGAGGGGCTGAGAGCACAGAGTGGTGGCCGAGCTCGGGAGCTGCTGGCCCGCCCCCAGCACCCGGCCAGGTCCCTCGGACACCAGGGGCTCAGGTATCAGCTCACCAGCCCTGACGTCCTGCAGATCCAGGCCGCACACGGGATGGGCCCAGGCACATGGGCCTGTCCTAACATGCACACACTATACACATGAGGGCACACTCATGCGCACATACATGCACAATCATGCCCATGTGTGCGCACACATGTATATGCAGGCACACACACACACTCTCTGGCCCCCCACACTCCTGTTTCTTAAGCAGGTCAGGCTCGGGACTGTCCTCCCTCCCCCCTGCCACCAGCATTCACCCAGGAGCCTCTCTGACCATGGCCGGGTGGGGGGACGGGGGAGGGCTCCGGGTCCGAGGGTCCTGCACAGCCTCTGCGAAGGCGCCCGCTGCGCCCCGGGGGGCGGTCCCCACACATTAGGGAGCCTCACACACAGCCAGGTGGCGCTCACTCAGCATGTGGGGGTTTCACCGACTCCCCTTCCCCCTCTGTGTCCCGCACACGTGGGTCTGGTGCACTTGAAGACACGCATGTGCTTCTCAAACTGAAATGTGTGAGCATCGCCCTGGCGTTCCTCCTGGCAAAGGCCCGTTTCCTTCCCGCCGTGAGGGAAGCTCCTCTCCGGGCGCTGGTGCTCCCGTCGGCGGGAGGCTGCCGCGCCCCGGCTCTGAAACGGGGGCCGTGAGCCCAGGCCTGTGCGGTCCATCACACCCCCTCACACCCCTCCTCCTCCCTCCCACGGCATTGCCCCGCTGTCCGAGCCCCCGGGCCCGACACGCGTGGGGCTGGCTCCGAAGGCAGGGCCCACGCACCTCCAGTGAGCAGTCCATGCCCTCGTGTCTGAGATCGGAGGGAATGGCCGAAGGCCTTGAACCCGCGCCCGGGTCTCCCAACCTTCCAAGGCCCAGCCAGCCCCGAAGGTGACCCTTTTCTCTGTGAAAACAATGGAATCGGCAGGGAGAGCCATGCCGACTGGAGAAGAAAAACCCCGTGATTGTGTTTGGCTGCGTTACACGGTGCGTGTGAGCCTGTGAGTGTGTGTCTGCGGCTCAGTGTCCATCCACATCGTGTCCTGAGCTCCCGGTGGTCCAGCCGTGGCCACGGCCACTTCGGAGGCACATGCTGCGCCGTGAGTCACTGCCACTTCTCACATGCCACCCGCCTCGACAACCCGTCCCGCCCGTGCAGGACGCACGCCGTTCCTTAGACAGAGCCCTGCATGTGGACGGGGGAAGCACACCGCCGGCACTTACTGGTGGGAGGGCAGGCCGAGCGGCCCAGGTACAGAAACCTCTGGCCATCCCCGTGGACCGAGACCCTCGCAGCAGCCCAGCCGGACGATAGCCGCCGACACTGCGCCCTGTTAGGGAGCTGCGTGCACACCACGTGGAGGCGTGTGCTCACGGCGGCATCTGAGGAACCAGAGGTCACCGTCATCCCTGCGTGAAGAGGAACGAGCAAACGGGCTCTGGCCACGAAACGCCGTCCCACGCAGCCACGTTCCCACGGGGCCACGGGGCCCGGCTTTCCGCACGATCCCCTCATGTGGAGCTCCGTCAGACACGAGAATGAGGACAGAATGCCTCAGAGCCACGGCCCGCCTGACACTGGGGAGTGGCCCGACAACAGGCGTGGCTCCCAGGCCTCTTCAGAATTACACTAACAGAAATGGGCGTGCCCGGCCACCCCCAGGGGCCCCGGCACCGGTGGATGCCCGGCGTTGAGTCTGGCAAGAGCAGAGCGTCTCTGCGATCGGAGAGATCGGTGTGAACCCTCACCCGCCCCCGCAAGCCGGGCACCAGCCTGATGCCCAGCCGGTCGGTGCAGGGAGACACGAAGGCAGGGGCCGTGTGGACCGCGTATCTGATACACGCTCAGCCCACGTCCTTGCCGCCTGGCCGTCTGAGCCCGTCTGAGCGCGCAGGAAGTCACCGCCCACTACTAGTGCCGCCACCTCTGTGAGCCGCCCGTCGAGCGGCCGAGCCCTGCCGAGCCGCGGCCCTGCCCCCGAACAGCCACGGATCACACTCCCAGGATGCCCTCGTGGCTCACAGGAGCGTGGAGGGTGTGGCCGCTCTGCGGGGCAGCAGTCGCCAGTGTTTTTAAGGAAAGACGAGTTTGAAGCTTCGTTCTCAGTTTGGAGGGAGGTCAAAGGGCCCTCGGCCCGCCCCGTCACATTCCTCGTTAAAGGGGGGCTAATGCTCAGATAAACGGGCCTCTGGTTCCGCGGCCCTCTCCTGCCGAGGACGGTGGCTGCTTTGTTTTCACAGGAGGCCCCTCGTGTGGGTGTCGCGCTGCGGACGGCGCTGTGTGGGGTTGGGGAGACTTTCCTGCCTAGGCGGCCGCCCGTGGGTGCAGGTCTCTGGCCTGCGCTGGCGTCACCCTGCGGGCGCGGCCCTCCTGGGCCCATGGCGGCTGCCCCGGCCCGCCCTGCTCCCTGTGTGCGTGTGGACACAGACGCCGTCCGGCTCCAGGGAATCGTTCCTTGTCGTTCGCTCTCCGGTTCGAGCTGTGCTGTTCCCTCCCCGAAGGTGTGGGCGAGCCCTGAGGCCCGGTGGTGGTGGTGGTGGTGCTGGTGCAGCCACCACAAGGCCGGTGGTGGTGGTGGTGGTGGCCCAGCCCAGCAGAGTCCAGGTGTGAGTGGCGGTGTGGCATCCGGTGAAACACGGCGGCAGCACTGTCACCGATGAGAGCGTGGCCCTCTCTTGGTGGTTTTCCCAGCCGCGGGCAGCTCTGCGTTCCCTGAACAAACACAGTTAATCACGGCCCGTGAGCACGCACAGGGCCGGCCGGCCCAGGCCCCGTGTCCCTGTTCTGAAGCGCCACGTTCTGTGTTGAATCAGGTGGAAACCGCCACGGACTCGGACACGGAGAGCCGCGGCCTGCGGGAGTACCACTCGGTCGGCGTGCAGGTGGAGGACGAGAAGAGGTAAGCAGCCCCTGCGAACTGTGGTGTGGCCGAACCTGGGCTGCGGTCAGGAGCCTGGTGGCCGGCTTCTCGGTCAGGCCGGTCATGGTGCTGTTGGCGGAAACGAGATACGCGGCTGGGGGTTGTGTGGCTGGTGCATGCGGGGCCCTCCTGGTGCCCGAGAGACTCCCGTCCCTGGGGCGTTGTCTAGACGGGGGGCAGGGGGCGGGGAGCCTTGGTTCTGCGGGGCCGCGTGGATGTTTATAACGTCATTCTCGGGTCACACACAGCATCCCCTTAAAGACGGCCTGCTCGGTCCGGCCCAGCCCTGAACCAGCTGACGGCTGCTGCCGTGGCCGGGCCAGACGAAGGATCTGTGGGCCTTCCTCAGCCCTCCGGCCGGGCGTCCACCTAGGAGCGGACCCTGGGACGCAGGGCGGTGTGGGGGGCCAGTCAGCGGAGTCCAGGGGTGGTGGGTGGAGGAGCAGACGGCGGGGAGCACGGGGTCCCCCGAGGCCCGTCTCAGAGGCCTCCCCTCCCCCCCTCCCTCGCCCCCTCCCGCAGGCACGGGCGCTTCAAGCGGTCCAACAGCGTGACGGCGGCGGTGCAGGCGGACCTGGAGCTGGAGGGCTTCCCGGGCCAGGTGACCATGGAGGACAAGGGCCTGCAGTTCGGCAACTCGTTCCAGCGGCACTCGGAGCCCAGCACGCCCACGCAGTACGGCGCCCTGCGGACGGTGCGCACGCAGGGCCTCTTCAGCTACCGCGAGGACTACCGGGCGCCCGCAGGCGCCGCGCCCCTGCCGCCGCCCGAGCCCTGGCTGGAGCCCGCCCTGGACGTGGCCGAGAGCGGGCGGGCGTCGCCCTGCCGCCGGGACGGCGCCTGGTTCCTGAAGCTGCTGCACGCCGAGACGCAGCGCATGGAGGGCTGGTGCAAGGAGATGGAGCGCGAGGCCGAGGACAACGACCTGGCCGAGGAAAGTAAGCCGGAGCCGGGCCGGCGGGAGGGCCTGGGCCTGAGGGGGTCCCTGGGGGTGATGGCTCCCACCTGTGCCCGGGAAGCCGCTGGTCCGTGGACAGGGACGTGCAGCTGAAACGTGGAAGGCCCGAGTCCCACGTGGTCAGGTGCCACGGCCGGTAGTGCGTCCTGGGTGCCACAGCCACGGGCCAGCCCCCAAGTCCAGGCAGCAGCTGGGCCTGGGTCCTCCCCACCGTCCTTTAGTTTGTTGCTGTCCTGGGTTAATAAGAAATAGCTTTGGCATCATTCCAAGCCGAGTCAGTGCTGAGTCTGGCCTGGGTAGAGCCGTGGTGGGCAAACTGTAGTTTGTGAGCCACATGCGGCTCTTTGGCCCCTTGAGTGTGGCTCTTCCACAAAATACCACGGCCTGGGCAAGTCTATTCTGAAGAAGTGCATTAGGAGAAGTTTAAGTTTAAAAAATGTGGCTCTCCAAAGAAATTTCAATCGTTGTGCTGTTGATATTTGGCTCTGTGGACTAAGGAGTTTGCCGACACTGCATCCGTCCAGGCCCCAAAGTGTCACAGTGCAGGTTCGATTCTGGTCAAGGGCACGTACCTCGTCTGCAGGCTCAATCCCACCCCAGTCAGGGTGCATGCGGGAGGCAACCAGTCGATGTGTCTCTCTCACAGCAATGTTTCTTTCTGTCTTCTCCCTTCCCTTCCCCTCTCCAAAAACACCGGGGAAACGCGTGTGGGGGAGGGAGATGTTTCTCTCTTTTCCGCGTCCATCTCCATCACGGAAAAGGAGACAGTCCTGTTGCTGAGTGGAGGAGCTGGGGATTAAGAAATTAAAGAAAGAAAGAAACAGCAGACAGAGAAATAGATTCATAAAGCTGGGAGCCAGGTGGGCGCCATCCTCTCTGATGGAGAGGCAGCAGGCACTGAGCCACACAGCATGTTTACTTTTATACCCAAAAATTCCAGGAAGTAACACCAAAACTTAGGATCAAAGCAGCTTATTTGCATTCTTAACTAGGCCTAGCATTATTGGATTTACATATCTAGACCCGCCCCTGCCGATACCTGGACAAAGATAAGTCAGAAACTGAATAACACCGCCCCCCTTGGGAGGGGGTGGTGTGTAACTGGGACAGGACTCTGCCAGTACCTGGGGCTCAGCTGACAGAATGTCCCTGTGCCTTCCCAGGGGGCCCTCCACATGTCCTGGGTGAGGACGGCTGAGGTCAGTGAGGGAGTGAGCTGAGGCCTGGGTGCAGCGGGAGGACTGGGAGGAGACGGTAATGCCACCCCTGAGCCTGTGGACCTTCCGGCCCCTGGTGTTCACTGCACCTCCCACAGCGACACACTGAGTGTGTGGCACGGGGCAGTGACGGAAGGGGGCGTGCGTAGGTCGGCGTGGACAGGAAGGGGCCGCGGGAACCTGCAGCGTCGGCCAGGGCAGAGTTGTTCTCAGCCACGGGGATCCTATGAGCAGTGAGGGGGAAGGCCATCTGGCTACTCACGCCCCCTAAAGCGTCGCCCTGCACCCCGCGCCCTCCTCCCTCCGCCAGCGCTGGCGTGCAGATGCACTCCCAGGGGAGGAGATAACAGATATCCGAGCGGCTTCCTCCCGATCGGCTCCCTCACCGTGAGCTCGCAGCCGGCACGGGGCCGGGAGGGAGGCACGCTCCTGTGTGTGTGCACACCGCCTCTCCCGGCCCAGAGCACAGCCTCGGCCCGGAGAAGGAAGGCTTCCTGCTTACATGCCCCTTTCCCATCACATTGATGTCACATCATATGGTTATTGATGCCAGAGAGGAAAGGAAAGAGAGAGAGAAACACCCCTGATGGGAGAGAATCAGGGACCAGCTGCCTCCTGCACGCCCTGCCCTGGGGATGGAGCCGCAACCCGGGCCTGTGCCCTGACCGGGAATCGAACCCAGGACCCTTCAGTCCCTGGTCCAACTCGCTATTCACTGAGCCACACTAGCCAGGCTGCAGCACCTTCGTAAACCGAGCTCCTCCCCACGCTGACGAGGGCGTTGGGACTGTTGACAGGTGGTGGCCTGTGAGTGTCCCTCGAGCTGGGGGAATGAAAAGCACCCGGCGGGTGGGCAGTAAAGGGGCGTCCTCACCCCGCGGCGGGGGCACCTGCTCCCGGTGTCCTGCCGCCCTTGCTCAGCGCTCTGTCTGTGCCCGCAGTCCTCGGCAAGATCCGCAGTGCCGTGGGCAGCGCCCAGCTCCTCATGTCCCAGAAGTTCCAGCAGTTCTACTGGCTCTGCCAACAGAACCTGGTGAGTAGCCGCCACTCCTTTACCCCCGCCCCCCGCCCCCCCGCCGGGCAGCGCTGCGAGCTCCTCCCCATCCCCCCTGTCTGGCTCGGTAAAGATGCTCCCTCCGCAGACAGAGCGAAGAGGGCACCGCCCAGCTCTGGAGGTTCCGAGGGGCGCCCCAGGCCCGGAGACTGTGAGGCTGGGAGTGGTGGAGGGGCGGGCCTGCAGGAGCCGGTCTTTGCCCCAGGCGGTCCCCAGACCCTGGGGCGGGAGAGGGGTCTGGGTGGCTGCTCAGAGACTCACGGGCACAGACAAGGGTAGGAGGTGGCTTCCGTGAAATACACAAACAACTCCCTTTAAAGAGACAAAGAAGAGATTTTAGCAATAACGTGGGCTCTATATTTTACTAGCGGCCAATGCACACAATCCGTGCCGGCGCAGGCCTTCCTCCCCCACTGCCGGCTCCGGCTCCTCCGGCACCCACCACCTGGGCTTCCCTCGCAGCCCGGCTTCGTCCGGAAGGAAGTCCGGCCTGATTAGCATAGTACATTTTTATTTTTGACAGTCAGGGGCGAAATGAATATCGCATTGAACTTGAGAGTTCATACGGTTGGCACTAAACTTGGTTCTGATCTCCCTGAAAACCAGAGGGAAGAAAAGCCATTCATTTACATGTAGTGTCCCCCAAACCGGACTTTGCACACTCTCTGAATAACTTCATTAAAATGCATGCCAGCATAGCCAGGGTGGTGCGTGCTTGGGTATTGACCTGTAGCCAGGAGGTCACGGTTTGATTGTCAGTCAGGGCACAGGCCTGGGTTTCGGGCTTGATCCCCAGTAGGGGGCGTGCAGGAGGCAGCCGATTCATGGTTCTCTCTCATCATTGGTGTTTCTATCTCTCTCTCCCCCTCCCTTCTTCTCTGAAATCAATGATAATGTATTTTTTAAAAATAAAATAATATACGTTGCATTTTCAAAATGGAGCTATCTGTTGTTAAAGTGTGTACACATTTTTGGGGACACCCTGTATGCATATTAATATACCAGAGGCCCGCCCAGTGCACGAGATTTGTGCCCTGGGGGGCGAGGGGGGCCTCAGCCGGGCCTGCACCTACTCACAGTCCAGGACCCCTCACAGGGTGTCCGCCTGCCAGCTGGGCCAGGTCCCTCAGCCCCCTGGGCTGGCAGGCAGACACCCCTCTGACAGTCCGGGCCCCTCACCCCTTTCTGCCCGCCGGCAGCCGGGACAGGAGAGGCTCCCACCACCGGCGCGCGGCTCGCCGGCCGACTGGCTGAGCGGGCTCCCCCTGTGGGAGCGCACCGACCACAGGGCCAGCTCCTGCAACGAGCGTCTGCCCCCTGGTGGTCAGCGCACATCAGAGTGGCTGGTCGTTCTGCCCTTCGGTCCATGTGCCTGTTACGCTTTTATTATACAGGACGTGTTTATATTATATATGCTTTCTTTCATGTAAATGTTTCTACGTCTAAGCGTGTTACACAATCTCACATAAATGCGTACACACCCATGTATAAGCGCATGCGAGTGTCTGGCACCTGCCCACGTTTCCTGTCTGACTAAGGACGTGCTCGCTGGGGGAGTGACTGACGGATTCCTGTTAGCGTGCGGCCTTCTGCGATGCAGACGTTGATTCCTCAGACCAGATACCCATTAACATGCAAATCGCTTCCCGCTGCAGGGGGCAGGGGCGGTGGGGGCCGGGGGGGGGGCAGTGGGGGTGATGGTTTCGTTCAGGCTGTAATCTGCGCGGAGACGGGGAACGCACAGGGTGTCCGAGACATCAGAGCGAGCGGAGCGCCCGCGCTGCAGTCTGTCCCTTGTGACTGGGATCGTCTGAAGCATGCTTTCTCTAATATTTTCCAATTAACCCCGTGAGAGTGCGCCGCGAAGTGCCACCGCCTCGCTGTGACAGGAGGTGGCGGTGGAGACACGTGACGCGGCGGGAGCGTGTGCTCCCGTGTTTACAGGCGTGTCGCTGCCTCCCTGTCAGCCCCTCAGTTCCCGGTGAAGGAGCGGGTCAGTGAGAGCCGTGGCCGGTGGCTGCCCCTGGGCGGGAGCGCCTGGGTCCTCCCGTGTCTCTCCTCAGACGCGGCCGTGCCAGTGCCCGCCCCGCGGCCGCCCGGCTCACCCTCAGGCTCTGGCTGCGTGCCCGGGCGCCCGCCCTGTCCGCACGCCGGCACGGAGAGGGGGAGCGGGCGGCGGCGTCCCGTCAGGCGCGGGGGCCTGCGTGGAGGCAGCGCCACGGGGACGCTCGGCGGTTGGCTTTGCCGGTTGGCTTTGCCGGGGCAGGGCCTGGCCTGGCCCCGTGGCGTTTATGCGAATCCGTCAGCGCACGGGGACTGACGGGGACTGGAATGTGCACCCCTCCGGGCGCCGGGCCTGGCTGTGCCGGTTGCCACGCGGCACCCCCTGCTCCCAGGGCCCCGGGCCCGCCTGTCGGCCCAGAGCCCACTGCGAGGACGATGTCTGCCCTGGGGGCAGGGCACCTGGACTGCGGGCGCCAGGACCAGAGCCCGGTCTTCAGAAAAGGACGGCCCGCCCGCGTCAGAGGGGACACGGCCAGCTCCCGGGGACACCGATGAGGACCGAGCGGGCCAGGGGCCCTGACCTCCCTGGGGCCGGGTGGTGGGTCTGACGGCCGCACGGTCACCGAGGCGACGGCCAGGGCTGAGCGGACACAGGAGGGAGGGCACCGGTGCCAGCTGTGCTGCAGCCTGTGTCAGGGCTGCGAAGGGCACGGGCGCCCCCCGGTGGCGCAGAACTGGAACCGCCTCACACAGAAAACAAGACACAGCCAGCCTGGCAGGAGGGCTGGGAGGGCCCAGGGCAAGTCCCTGGCAGCTGCCCTCTGGCTGCTTCCCACAGAAAGGGGCTGGGGTCAAAGGGGTCATTTTTGACCGTGGCCAGTGTTGCTCAGTAGTTAAAGCAATAGAAACATGTCCTCAGGTGAGGATTAACAGCAAAAAAGGTGAGCAGCCCTGGTTGGTGTGGCTCAGTGGATAGAGCGTCGGCCTGCGGACTGAAGGGTCCCAGGTTCGATTCTGGTCAGAGCACATGCCCGGATTGCAGGCTTGATCCCCAGTGGGGGGTGGGGGGTGCAGGAGGCAGCTGGTCAATAGTTCGCTCTCTTTGATGTTTCTATCTCTCTCTCCCTCTTTGAAATCAACAAAAAATATATATTTTTAAAGTGATCTTTTTTTGCCTGGCTAGTGTGGCTGAATGGTTGGACACCGACCTATGAACCAGGAGGTCAGCGTTCAATTCCCGGTCAGGGCACAGGCCTGGATTGTGGACTCGGTCCCTTGTAGGGGGCGTGCAGGAGGCAGCTGATCAATGATCCTCTCATCATTGATACTTGTATCTCTCTCCCTTTCTCTCTTAAAAAAAAAAAAAAAAAAAAAAAAAAAAAAGTGATCACTTTGTTTCCAAACTCAGGTGTCAGAATCCCGACCCCAGAGGGATGGGGTCGTGAGGCGGGGCTTTGGGGTCAGCAGGTCGGGAGGCACAGGGGCAGTGTCTTCGTTAAATGGACCCCGAGCTCCCTCCTCCCCCACGTGAGGCCTGGAGGAGGGGAGCACCGTGTGGACGGGGAAGAGGGCTCATGGCACAGACGCCGCGGCACCTCGCCCCTGGCTCAGCCTCCAGGGAGAGTCCGTCTGCGGCCGGGAGCCGGGCCCTCTGCCTGTGCCATGTGCCCACGCAGACCAGAGCCGCAGAGGCAACTCAAACCAGACCGAGCCGAAGGCCCTTTGTGCTCCCGGCGGCGATGAAGAGGAGGCCGAGGACCCACAGCTTAAGCAGCTCAGAGGAATGTCTCCCCACAGGAAGTCCCTGTGTGACCAGGGGGGCCCTGGCCGATCGGAGCCATGTGCTTCGCCGGGGCTGCGAACTCAGGCGCCTCCCGCAGGCAGGCCCAGTGCGGAGGCAGGGCCTGGGCCCTGGGGCTGCGGGCGGGCGGGCGGCAGGGCCAGCCCTCTGGGGAGCGAGCGAGGCTCAGCTTGAATGCAGACAATAGCTCCTGCCTGCCTGTCCCGCAGGCTTGGGAGAGGGAGCACCGCGGTGGGGCCCCCTGAGCGAGGCCCGGCCAGAGCCGCCGGTCCCCTCGGGGTCTCGCCCGGCCGGCCCTCAGAGCAGCAATGGCCCCTTGTCCGGTCGCTGTGTGGGAGGCAGGGGGCGAGGCCGGCCCTGTCCCCACCGCGGTGCAGCAGGTCCTGTGCGGGCACCAGCTCCCCTCCCCGCGCACCGGCCCGCGGCTCCAGCACGGGGGAGCCGGGAACGCTGTGCCCTCGCCACCTTCCTCCAGGCCCAGTGAGCGCCCGGGGTGCGATGTGGCCGAGGCGGCGTCTGCACGTTCTCAGTAAGCTGCATTAACATGGAGAGCGTTTTAGGTTCGCGGCCGCGCTGAGCGAAAGGCCAGAGATTCCCCCCCCACCCCCCCACCCCCTGCACGGCCCTCACACCCACCCCTCAGGCGGACACGCCATGGTCCCCGCGGGCTGGGACAGACGTGTGATGGCGTGTGTCCGTCGTCACCTCAGAGCCCACACCCTCCGGGCTCCCCCTCTCCCTCCCCCGTCCTGCCTCTGTCCCCCCAGTTCCGTCTCCCCCGGGGAGGCCACACAGCTGGAGTCACACCACGTGTAGCCTTCCCATCGTGTTTTTGAGAAATGCACCGTATCACAGACAGGAGGGAATGGCGGAAGGGAAGACGGGCGCAGTCGTGAGCTGTGAGGGCGGAGACACGGCGGAAGCTGAGGTCACGCCTGGAGGAGAGGGGGGCCGGGGCGGGGGGCGGGGGGCAGCCAGGCAGGCACTGCGGCGGCTGAGGTCACACCGGGGAGCGGGAGGAGACCGCGGCTGCCCTGGCCTCCCTCTCTGCCTGTATGCGGCCTCCGCCCCATGTGCGGCCTCCAGGCGCAGCGGGACCGGCAGGGCCTGCCGAGCCGGTGCGACCGGGCGCTGCCGTCCGGGAAGAGCGCGGTCGTGGTCATGGCGTCAGAGCCGCAGGTGCAGCCGAGCAGGCCGCGCGGCTCGCTGAGTCAGAAGGACAGCCGCGTGTGAGTGGACGCTGAAGGTCTTTGCTCACCGCCCGCCGCTGTCAGCAGGAGGGGGCATAGCTCAGGGGCAGAGCATTTGACTGCAGATCAAGAGGTCCCCGGTTCGAATCCGGGTGCCCCCTCGGGAGCCTTTTCCCGTTCTGACCGGTCCCGCCCGCCCCGCTGTGTTCCAGGACCCCGGCGCCATGCCCAGGCCCACCTCGCAGGACCTGGCCGGCTACTGGGACATGCTGCAGCTCTCGGTGGAGGACGTCAGCATGAAGTTCGATGAGCTGCAGCGGCTGAAGCTCAGCGACTGGAAGCTGACGGCGTCCCCGGAGAGGAAGGTGAGTGAGCGGGGCCCACGCAGAAGCGGCTGGTCATGCGGGATCGTGTGTGCACACGTGTGTATGTGCACGTGCACGTATACGCTGGGATGCAGTTCAGATCACTGACCATCTGCAGTGGCAGCCTCCCTGCCGAATCTCGGTCGGGAACAGTCCAGAGCAGACGCTGACCGGACTCCCAGGTCCGTCTCGCCCGCTCCCCGCACGGTCTGTCCGCGGAGTTATTTTCACACTAAGAGGCCCCCACAGGCTGCCAGGCCGTCTGCTCCGGATAAGCCTCCTGGCGGGGCTGCACGCCTGCACTTCACCACAGACCGTGGTGAAGGCATGTCCTGGCGGCGGGCGGCGGGGCCCTGCGAGCAGGCGGCATTTCTGCTACCCCCGAGCCTGGGAGCGATTTCTCCACGAGAGAGACGCCGCGCCCTGGGCTCCCGCGGGGGCTGCCTTAGCAACGAGTGCGGCGTCCCTGCCGCTCCTCCAGGAGCTCTGAGTGATCAGTCTGATGTCCTAGACCGACATTGTTCAAACGCAGTGACAGGGAGTCAGTGCAGCAGACACGGGGCAGTGATTAATGCAGAGCCGGGGCAGGGGGGGGGGAGCAGAGCTGGGGGGGCAGAGCCGGGGGGGCAGAGCCGGGGGGGTGACAGAGCCGGGGGTGACAGAGCCGGGGGGGGCAAAGCCGGGGGGGGGCAGAGCCGGGGGGGCAGAGCCAGGGGTGACAGCCGGGGGGGTGACAGAGCCGGGGGGGTGACAGAGCCGGGGGGGGCAGAGCCGGGGGGGGCAGAGCTGGGGGGGGCAGAGCCGGGGGGGCAGAGCCAGGGGTGACAGAGCCGGGGGGGGGCAGAGCCGGGGGGGGCAGAGCTGGGGGCAGAGTGGCGGGGTAGACTGGGGCGGGAGCTGAGGGGGGAGCAGAGCTGGGGCAGAGTTGGGGGGGGCAGAGCCGGGGGGGACAGAGCCGGGGGGGGCAGAGCTGGGGGGGGCAGAGCTGGGGGCAGAGCTGGAGCAGAGCAGAGCTGGAGCGGAGCAGAGCTGGGGGCAGAGCTGGGGGCAGAGCTGGGGGGAACAGAGCTGGGGGGGGAGCAGAGCTGGGGGCAGAGTGGGGGGGTAGAATGGGGCGGGAGCTGAGGGGGGAGCAGAGCTGGGGGGGCAGAGCTGGGGCAGAGCTGGGGCAGAGCTGTGAAGATGAGGAAGATGGTTATAATAGAGCCCTGGGCGCGGAGCCTGCTGAGCGGCTCTGACCTGATGGGAGGGAACCCAGCCCCGCCTGCAGCGCGGCCCTGAGGACGCTTCCAGCCAGGACACAGCTCCCGGAGGCCCAGGAGCCCCGTGCGAGGGACACCCTCACAGGACCGGCCCGTGGCCCCGTGGCCCAGAGGCCCAGAGGCAGCCACGGCCCGAGCTGAGGCGGGAATTAAATAGATGGAGACCGAGGACACGCCGCTGCGCGTGTGCAGACCTGCGCATGTGCCAGCCTCCCCCCAGCCCACGCATGTGAGGGGACACGCGTGTACGTGCGGGCAGGCCGAGGGAGGGGGCGGGGGCCCTGACGCCCTCGCTGTGTGTGCTTTCAGGAAGAGCGGAAGGTGCCCCCTCCGATACCAAAGAAGCCCCCCAAAGGGAAGTTCCCCATCACGAGGGAGAAGTCCCTGGACCTGCCGGACAGGCAGCGGCAGGAGGCCCGGCGCCGCCTGCTGGCCGCCAAGCGGGCCGCGTCCTTCCGCCAGAACTCCACGGGCGAGCGCGCCGACAGCATCGAGATCTACATCCCCGAGGCCCAGACGCGGCTCTAGGAGCGGCCCCTGGTCACAGCCCCGGCCACAGGCCCCGGCCCTCTGGGCCCGCCCGCCCGGCCGCCCGCAGGCCGGCCTTTCTAGCTCCCGGACGCACGGATGGTGGCGGGCGGGCAGTGGGGACCTCGCAGGAGCAGGACACGCCTCTGCGGAGGGACCGCCCACATTTTGTTATTTCTATTTTTATAAACCGTGAGGTAATCAGAGGCAAGAACAACAAACACGTTCAAACGGGTGCATCTCCCCCTCCCTGGAGGCACTGCCCCCCGCGGCCCCCCCCCCCCGCCGCGCAGGGAGACCCCGGGCGCTCCCGGGCCCGCGACCAGCCCTCCTCTGTGTGCCAAGTGTGTGGTGACCGCGAGAAGGCACCCTCAGCCACTGCCCCACGTGTGTCTCCACGACCCAGAGGCCGGTCTGACCCGGGAAGGCCCCGCACCATCGGCACGCGAGGCGCTCCCTGCACGGGAGGGGAGGGGAGGGGAGGGGAGAGACACGGGTGGAGGCGGGGTCCGGGCGGCGGGCGCTCCCGTGGCGGGCCGTGGCCGGCGTCCCCGCCCGCCGCGTGGGGCTCAGACAGGACGTGTGGCGGCTGTCGGAGGGCCACGGGCCGCCCTGGAGAAAACCAGCAACGTGGAGCGGGAAGGACCGCGTGACGGGGAAGGCGAAGGGACGGGCCGGGCCAGCCTCATCGCGCAGAGAGGAGAGCGCAGACCCGGCCCTGGCCGCCCGCCGGCCGCAGCTGCAGCCGGGACAGCGCTGAGGGCTCAGGCTCGATGGGCTCTGAGCAGCAGGAAGGACTCTCTCGAAGGCTCCGTTTGGCGTCCATGTCACCACAGCGACTGTCATGGCAGAAGGACAGGCGGCCGCTGTCAGAGGAGAAATGGAACCACCACCCCCACTGGTCCCCGCCCCCTGGGACAGGTGTCCGCGCCCCACACCGTCCTCCGCCCGCCCCCGGCAGGTCTCCCTCCCCTCCCTGGCAGAGCCGCGTCCGCCCCACGGGGCACCCTGTCCGCCCCGTGACTCGCACTTTAGCCGCCCCCAGCTCTGTGCCCCGGCACCTGCCCAGGTGCAGTGAGGGCCCCCCCGCCCCCGCACCGAGCATGGGCGCCTCGGAGCCGGGGGACACCACGCATGTCTGTCTCGCTTCAGTTTTATTTTTAAAGCTGAGTCGCTAAGAACTCCCTGTAAGAGCAGCACCCTGTACAGTGAAGCTCATATCCGGTATATAGTTTACCAAACAGCCTTAAATATATTTGGAAGCAAAAATCAGTACGAATGTATATCCTTGAAAATGCAAAAAAAGTAATACTAATAATACTATCTCCCCGGAATATTCTTCTACCGGGAGCCCTGTCTCCCCGGAGCATCCGAGCGCTTTTTCTACCTGAATGAACACCTGGCCGAGCCACGTGCTGCCACGAGGCCGTCTGTGCCCCCGTGGGAGCCACAGCGGGGGCCGCCCGGGCCCGTCTCCCGGCCGCGCCCTGTGCCACGCGTGTGCTGACGGATTCTGCGATCGGAGAACTCGTGTTTGCTTTGGACCCAGGCGCTCTGATCCCGACCCCAACGGACGGACTCCCTGGGTTTAGTTTCGGTTTTTTATGTTTTGTAGACATTTTTATCCAGAACCACCCCTCCCCCCCACACCCACACACAGTGTTGGCCTCGACCGCTCGGAGGCGAACAGCTTAGCCAACCCCAGAATGTGGCGAGGCCTGCTGGGCCCCCCGAGGTCCCACAGACGGCTGTGGGACAGCGGAGCGTCCACCGCCCGCCCCCGCGGCAGCCCCTCACGAATGCAGAGAGAAGCCATGTCTACGCACTCACCTGTAGAGAGAAATAAAGCCGTTTGGAATACATGCTCGTCAGTCCAGCTCGTTTGTCCCCGCGGAGACCCAGCTCCGGGGTCCCATCCCCACTCCCCTGTCCCGTGAACCCCCAGCCAAGGACGAGCTGGTTCTTGGAGCGTGGACGGGAGTGGGGAGGCGGAGAGAGAACCACCCATGTGGCACAGACGCAGTGACCGCTGCCTCCCGTCCGGGCCCGCCGGGGAGGAGCCTGCCGCCCAGGTACGTGCCCTAGGCCGGAGTTGAACCCGGGACCCTTCAATCCGGGGGCCGGTGCTCTATCCACCGACCCACACCGGCCAGGGCCGGGCCCCCACTTTGTGGAGCGTCGGGAGGGACGGGGGAGGGTCTGGCCAGAGGCCTGGGGGTCGCAGGACAGCGCTGCCCGCGGCTGGCTGAGGCTGACCGGCTCCCAGGACTGAACGGTCAGAGGGTCCCGCCCGCCATGTCTGCGTCCGCCTGGCATCCGTGGTGCCGGGTCCGTGGTCTCGGCGGGGGAGGCAGGACCCCCACAAGCATGTGCTGACCGGTCCCCGCGAATGTGGACGTGTGGCCAGGAACTGCCCTGCACCCCCTCGCCCCCCAAAGACTGGGCCGGCCCCGCCCGGGAGCGTGGCTTCGGGCCCGGGACGGGCCCCACGGCTCCGTCCTCCACGGCCACGCGGCTCGGCCCCGGCGTGTCCTCTCTCCCGGGCGTGGGCCTCCTCTGGCCTGCCTTCCCGCGCCGCCCACGGGGCCGCCCGCCCGCGGCCTGGCCCGGGGGTTTGCTCGCGTGTCTGCACCTCCGTCCGCCCCGTCTGGGTGGAGCGCAGGTCCAGACTCCGAGGTGGAGACCCGCAGCGTGGGCGGCCGGGCGGCGGGACCCCTGAGTGCCCGTCCCTCTCCTCCCTCCTCCGCGGGGCCCGGCTGTCCTGTGACCGCTGCCGGGATGGCGGGACCCACAGGGCAGGGCCCTCTGAGCTCATGCGAATTGAGCTCGGCGCCGTGGCCACAGCCGACAAAGCGCCTGCTTCTGGCCAGACAGCGGCCAGGGGACCCACGGCGGGGCGATCTGCCCCGGACTCTGTTCGTGTGGGAAGGTCAGTGACGCCGCTCTCCGGGGGCGAGCACAGGGCAGGCGGCGGCTGAGGGGGCCGTGGTCCCGTCCACGGCTGGCGGGCGGGGCACGCCTCGCAGGGCAGGACCAGCCGGACCCGGGCCCGGCCGGCGCCGAGGAGGGTCCTGAGGGTGTGCAGGTGGAGAAACAGCCTCCGGGCACTGCCCGCTGCTTCTGGCTCAGAGCTCAACCTTCCGGATGTTTCCAGGAGCCGGAAGCAGGCGCTCCGCGATGCAGCGATGCGCTCGCCGCGGCTGGAGCCCGCGGGTGCCCTGCACACCGGAGTGACCAGGGCCCGAGGCACGGCTCCGGGGGGGGGGGGGGGCATCGACCTGCGAACCAGGAGGTCCGGGTTCGAGTCCCGGTCAGGGCACAGGCCTGGGTTGCGGGCTCCGTGACCAGCAGGGGGCGTGCAGGAGGCGGCTGATCCCTGATTCCCTCTCATCATGGCTGCTTCTCTCTCTCCCTCTCCCTTCCTCTCGGAGGTCAGTACGTGCTCACCACACTGTGCTCGTTCCACTCCAAGGGCTCGGCGTGTCCTCCCTCCGTCCGCGGCTTGGCTCCTGGGCTCGAGCGGCGGGCCCGGGACCACCTTCGACCTCTCAGTTCCCGCAGTCCCCCGGGGGCCGGCTCGGCCCCCCCGCGGCCCCGAAGCCTCCGGAGGATCCGCGGGCCAGGGAGGGCCGGACACCAGCTGCCCCGGGGTCAGAGTTTTTACTAAAGCCTATAAATAAGTAAATATGTGAATATAAATATGTAAAGATGTAAATATGTACATATGTACCGCACCTGCGAGACCCCGCACGCATGGAGGGCGCCCTGTCGTTCTGCTCACGCTTTCCCGGCTCCGCGGATGACTTCTGCCAGGGCCTGCAGTCCCGTCGGGGCGAGCAGTGTGGCCCCCTACCCCCATGGCCCCGCTCCCCTTACCCCTTCTGGTCAGATCCGGCGAGTCCGTCTGTCCTTTAGGGCCGCGAGGGGCTGCGTTCTGGGGCCCCTGTCCCTCGGGCCGGCTCTCCCCGCGTCCGTCACGGAGAGCGGCTCACGCGCCCCCCCCACCGTGGGCCTCTGTGCCTCGCACTCACGTTCCACGCCTGTAAGCGGTTCTGCCATTAAACTTCTGGGAAGCAATGTTCACTCTTCATTGGTGTGAGTTCTGTGTCATTTTATCGCGGAGAAACACGGCCGTGCGGACCGGAGAGCTTTCCGAGGGCGGCACCGCCCCATCGCCCGCCTCCTGTCCAAACGGCCCCGTGTCTGCCCGTCAGAACGCACCCGTCACCACGCCACGGCGCTCAGCGACCTGGTCTTCACGGCTGGCTGTCCCGACTCCGGAGGAGCCACGGGAAGAGAGTGCTGGGTGACCCGTGGGTGCGCCCCCTCTCCCAGCTCAGGGCAGCCTCGAGCGCCAGGGCCTGCCGTCCGAGTGTCCCCGCTGCTCACCGCCCTCCTGGCAGCTGCCCCTCCCATCAACGTGCCCCTGAGCCCGCCCACCTTCTCCTGCCCATGGCCATCCCTGCCCGTGGCCGTCCCTGCCCATGGCCGTCCCTGTTTGTGGCCGTCCCTGCCCATGGCCCCGTGGCCATCCCTGCCCATGGCCGTCCCTGCCCGTGGCCGTCCCTGCCCATGGCCCCGTGGCCGTCCCTGCCCATGGCCATCCCTGCCCGTGGCCGTCCCTGCCCATGGCCCCATGGCCGTCCCTGCCCATGGCCATCCCTGCCCGTGGCCGTCCCTGCCCATGGCCCCGTGGCCATCCCTGCCCATGGCCGTCCCTGCCCGTGGCCATCAGGGCGAGCTCCCTGCATTCTCTCCACCGGCTCTGGCCTGGGAGGCCGGGAGGGGAGGGACAAGGTGCAGAGAAAAGTCTCTGGTGAGTGCCCATGTCTGACCCCGCCCCGGGGAGTCACACAGGTGCTGCTCCGGACACCGGGTCAGGGCCCTCGGGGGCCGAGTCCACTCAGGAATCCCTCCAGGGGCTCGCTTTCCAGCCGGGAGGAGCCAGGGCTCAGCGTGCAGGGCGTGTGGCCAGCGTCCCAGGCTCCACAGACCCTGCTCCTCCGGAGCGCGGACACCAGCCCGAGGGGGGCTGCTCCCGCAGTGAGACTGGACGGCCCGGCGTGGCCTGGTCCCGTGGCACCGCGCTCAGGTCAGTGAGAGCCCGCGGTGCGGGTGGACCTCGCCGCCATCGGGGGGATGTGGGGAGGGGGAGGGAGAGAGGGAGGCGAGGGCTCTGACCTGGCCTCCCCACTTGTCCGTGAACCCCAACGCTCCCCGGGTCGGCTGTGACTTAAAAACGACAACCTTGCCGAAGCCGGTGTGGCTCAGTGGACAGAGCGTCGGCCTGCGGACTGAAAGGTCCCGGGTTCGATTCCGGTCAAGGGCATGTACCTTGGCTGCGGGCACATCCCCAGTAGGGGGCGTGCAAGAGGCAGCTGATCGATGATTCTCTCTCATGGATGTTAATACTCCCTATCCCTCTCCCTTCCTCTCAGTAAAACATCAATAAACTGTATTTTAAAAAAAACACACCAGCCTCCCCCAGAAGCAGCCAGTGGGAGCGGCCGAGCCCCATGGGCGTCCACGGCCTGCCTCCCGCTGTCCGCCCCTCAGTGAGCTCCGTGCGAGCGGCCGGGGCGCTGCTCCGCTGGCATCGGAGAGAAATCCCCGCGGCAGGCAGAAGCAGAGCGAGGAGGGAGGTCGGCCGTGAGCTCGGGGCCCATCCATCGGCTCAGGCCCCAGGCGTGGGGAGCCCGCCCTCTGCACCTCAGTCATCCTGCCCGTGATTCTGTCTGGGAGCCTGCGGGCCCCGTCAGGGGGCAGTGTGGCCCGGCCCCCGCCGTCCGCAGACAGGGGGGCTTCCCCCGAGATCACACCCACTTCCCACTGCCCATCACCCGCCTGAGTGAGACCCTCACCTCACCTGCCTCACTTGGCGGTGGAGGGCCAGGCCAGGTGCCCTCCACCCCCCACCCCGCCCCGCACACACCCTGTCCGGCCAGCAGCCTGCCTCCCCCTGCGCCAGCACCCTTCCCAGAAGCCCCGGCAGGGCCAGGAAAGCCTTCTCTCTGAGGCCCTCCGTCCTCCCTGCCCTTTCCCAGCCGTCTCCACCGTCTCCAGGGCAGAGCCCGGCCGCCGCACGGGCCCCGGGCTGGGCCTGCCTCCCCCGTGGGCGCTGGGGGCACCGTGGCATGGTGGGCAGCCGGTGTCCGAGCCTCTCTCTCCGTTCACCTCCCTCGTCGGTCACCCCAACAGGACCCTCTGCCCTCGTGCCCACAGGGCACCGCCCAGCCCCTCTCCCCGCGCGGCTTCTCCGGTGCCCGCGGGCGTCTGCCCTCCACACAGATTCCACGGCTGCTTCCCCCTCACAGGCTCCGTGTCCTCTGAGCCGTGGCCCCTCTTCCCGCAGCCACGGCAGCGCTGCCCCTGGCGGAGGAGAGCAGCCCCCTCCCCTACAGGCACCGCTCAGCCGCCCCCTCCCGGACCCTGGGCCTTCCCTCCGTGGCTCCGTCCCAGCCTCGCCTCCGTGGACTCTGTGTCCCGCCAACCTGCTGAGTCTCCTTCCGGGTGCCCTGTGCTCCCCGGGAGGGTGGTCTGCGTCCCTTTCTCCCCCAGATGGTGCTCAGCCCGGCCCGGCGCCCTCACGTGGAGCAGCGTGTCCGCGTCCACCGGGGGGTTCAGCTGTGAGCTCCCTGAGCAGGAGAAACCACGTGCACCCCTCCCACCGCGCTCCCCGTGAGCATGCACCCCACATCCTCCCCCCACATCTCCCAGGCCCCGGGGCCCGCTGGGGGCGGGAGGGCCCCAGCCCTGGGCGTCTCCCCAGTCACCAGCCTGTCCCAGGGCAGCATTACCTGCTGGGGTCCCCGGGCCGGACGGGAGGGGCAGGCGCCCCCACACGGGGGTCAGCCCCCGCAGAAGGCCTCCTCCCACGTTGGCCCAGACCTGGGAAGGGCCAGGGACGCGTGTCTGCGGTCACTTTCCAAACAACCTCCAGCTGCCCGTGGTGCTGCGTGGACGCTGGTCCCAGACGGGAAGGCCCTCACCCCACGTGGAGCCTGACCCCAGGCCGGGGAGCGGGGTGCGAGCGTCCAGGGCCCCCTGGGAGGCGCGGCCCCTGGTGCCCGCTGCCCCCGGTGGCAGTGGGAGGGAGCTCCGGCCGCCAGGGCGCTGGCAGCGGGCATGGCCCAGGGCCGGCGGGCAGCAGTCACGGCACCGCCCGCCGTGGTCGGTGGAGTCACAGGTAGGACAGCCCGGCCGGCGGGCGAGGCTCTATGGCTGAGCATCGACAGGAACCAGGAGGTCCTGGGTTGGATTCCGGGTCAGGGCACAAGCCTGGGGTGTAGGCTCCAGCCCCAGTGCAGGGCGTGCAGGAGGCAGCCGGTCTGTGATTCCCTCTCGTCATTGGTGCTTCTCTCTCTCCCTCTCTCTTCCTCTCTCTCTAAGCAAGTCAATGAAAACCTGTTTTGTTTTGTTTTTGTTTTGTTTTGTTTTATAAGCTTTGGGATTTATTTTAAATCCCTTTTGTTCAACAACATGATTTTTTAAATATATATATTTTATTGATTTTTTACAGAGAGGAAGGGAGAGGGATAGAAAGTCAGAAACATCGATGAGAGAGAAACATCGATCAGCCGCCTCTTGCACACCCCCTACCGGGGATGTGCCTGCAACCAAGGCGCATGCCCCTGACCGGAATCGAACCTGGGACCCTTGAGTCCTCAGGCCGACGCTCTATCCACGGAGCCACACTGGTTTCGGTGAAACCTGTTTTTAGGAAGGAGGTGGGAGAGGGTGCCACCAAGGCCAGAGCACGTCTCCCCAGCGGGGGTTTCTGTGCAGAAACTGGAGCTACGGGGCCCCCTGAGGCCCGCCTGGGGTCTCAGACGCCTCTCGGAGCTATTTTCCTGTTCTGAGCCGTGTCCGCTCGGAGCTGTGCCATCGGCAGGTGACGCTCTCCTTAAAGGGGGCGGGGGGGGGGGGGAGGCTGATGCTGAGGAGCCCGTGACCTTCACCAGGGCCCCCGCATCCTCCAGGCCCAGCCTTTGGTGGTGGTGGTGGTGGTGTGTGTGTGTGTGTGTGTGTGTGTGTGTGTGTGGGGGGGTGTCCATGCTCCCTAAGGATGCTTGGCTGCCGTTTTGTAAAAGCCTGTGAGCCATTTCCAGTGTCTGTCGCTCCGGTGAGAACGGTCCCAGCTGCAGCAGGGAAGGGTTTATCAGAGAATCCAGACGGGCCCCGCTGAGGCTGCGCACCGCGTCCCGATGGGGCGATGGCGGCTCTGAGGAGCGGACGCAGCCGGAGCCGCAGCCCTGCACACGCTCCGAGGCCACCGCCGTCCGAGCCGGGGACTCGGACGGGAGCCTCCTGTGGATTAGGCACCGGCGCCCAGCAGGCCCGTCTGGGGGTTGATGGTTAAAGGGGCTGTGAGCGGCCGAGGGGCCTCGGAAGCCACTGTCTGTAGGGGAAACGCACCCGAGTTGCCCTGGGTTACGGGTGGCGTCCTGCAAAGGACATGGGACTCACCCGGGAAAGGATGGGCAAGGGCGTTGCAGCGCCAAGACCGGCCCCCAGGGGGCAGCACGCACCCCGCACACAGGCCTTCCCCGCCTGTGAGAGCCTGGGGCACAGCCTAAGGGTGATTCTCCACGCCATCTGCGCCAGGGGGCTGCCCCGGGGACCGGGGAAACCATCGCAGTTTCTAAAGCCGAGCTGACCCCGCCCCTGCCCTTCCCTGCCAGCGTGGAGCACGAGGCTGTGAGGACACAGTCCTCAGCGCGCACACGCTGACTCAGGAAGCCCATCCGGCACAGGAGCAAACAGGACGCCGGAGAAGGAAGTGACGGGTCTTTCCTTTTTAAGTATGTTGTTACTGGTTTTATTTTATTCCGAGAGGAAGGGGGAGGGAGAGGGAGAGAGAGAGAACCATGGGTCAGCTGCCTCCTGCACCCTCCCCCCCTCCCCCCGCCCTGGGGATGGAGCCCACAGCCCGGGCCTGTGCCCTGCCTGGGATGGAGCCCGGGGCCCTTCAGTCCGCAGGCCGAGCCGCCCGGCGGGCCCCACGTGCTCCTGCCCCCCGGGGAGCAGTGTTCCCGGTGCAGCCCCGAGCAGGCCGGTCAGGATCCCAGCCTTCACCAGTGCGGCCAGGAGCGAACCCTCAGGCAGAGCTGCCTGCGTGGCCTGGATTCTCTCTATTTATTTATTTATTATCTTTGCCGAGGAGCAGTGGGCGGGCGGCATTGCCCCGGGCTCGGCGTAGCCAGAGGCTTTGTCCATCTGGAAATGCTCCCACAACCAGCCGGCCGGCAGCATGGGTCCCCCGGTGACGGTGAGACTTTAAGATCCACTCTCCGGCCGAAACCGGTTCGGCTCAGCGGTAGAGCGTTGGTCTGCGGACTGAAGGATCCCAGGTTTGATTCCGGTCAAGGGCATGTACCTTGGTTGTGGGCACATCCCCAATGGGGGGTGTGCAGGAGGCAGCTGATGGATGTTTCTCTCTCATTGATGTTTCTGACTCTCTATCCCTCTCCCTTCCTCTCCGGGCAGCTTTCCAGCCTCCACACCGTGTGTCCCGGGAGTTGCTGAGACCGGGGTCTTTTCACTCCTGTTAGTCACTAACCTGACAGGGGACCGCCCGCCCACACGCCCGCCCAGCACTCCGGTCAGGCAAAGGCCAGCCGCACACCGGACCTCCGTGGTTCCAAACATGTTTCCCCAGTGACGGTGTGCGGCTGGTGGCTCCCTCCCTCCCACCTCCCTCCTCCCTCCGGCCTGCCCCGTGCACAGCTGGCCGCACAGCTGGGATCCCCGGGAATTTCCAGTCTGGCCGTGGGCATGGCGCCCGGAGATCCTGTGATGGGGTGGGCGTGCCTACACCGACCCAGATTCCTCTGCCCTGGAATGCAGGCCTGACCCACCCCGGCCCCAGGCGCCCTCCAGCCCTGAGCCCCAGCCGTGTCCTGGGGCCCCGTTCCTGAAAACACTGGCTGGTGTGGCTCAGTGCTGAGCGTCGACCTGTGAACCAGGAGGTCACGGTTGGATTCCCGGTCAGGGCACCTGCTGGGGTTGCGGGCTCCATCCCCAGCAGGGGGCGTGCAGGAGGCAGTGGCCTATGATTCTCATCATTGAAGTTCCTCTCTCCATCTTTCCTTCCCCTCTGAAATCAATAAAAATATATTTGCAGAAGAAGAAGGAAGAGGAAGAAGAAGAGAAGGAGGAGGGGAAGGGGAGGAAGAGAAGGAGGAGGAGGGGGAGGAAGAGAAGGAGGGAGAAGGGGAGGGGAAGTGGGAGGAAGGGGAGGAGGAGAGCTCTGTGCCCACAGGCGGGAGGTCAGAAGGGAATTGGGTGGTTGGTCACTGGGTTACTGGTGAAATTGCCTGAGTACAGAGACAAAGGGCCGTTGGCACGTTGGTTCTGGAAATGGGGCTCTCCCTGGAGAGCAGGGTGCCGTGACCCCAGGTGGCCTGCCGGGGCCTCTCCCCGGCCCTCACCGTCCCGTCCGGTGGTCTCTGCCTGGAGCTCACAGGTCCCCGGGGTGCCCGGTGCTCGCTGGGCCGTCCCGCCTCCCAGCAGACCGCGGGCGGCCGCGGGCCGTGGCGACACCATCCCGTCCTCGTGCTGAGTGAGTCAGGCCTGCGCCCCGCCCCACACCCACGGGCCCTGGCCACAGCCAGGGAGCACGCCTTCCCGGCGTCAGGTCCGCGGAGGGGCTGTGTCCGTCCTGGGAGCCGGGCCGCCGGCTCTGAGCTGCCCCCGGCTGCTGGCAGGGGTGGCCCTGAGGGCGGCCCGCCGTGGCACCGCGGACGGTCCTGCTGCAGCTGTGGCCCTGACCTGAAGCTTCACGTCGTCATCTCTGCTCCGGCTGGCAGCGGAGCCGGAGGGGAGCGCAGGTGAGCTTCCGGCATCCTCCCCAGCCTGCCCGGGGGCCCTGGCCTGGCCCCAGCTCCGGCACGGCCACACGGGGTGTGGGGAGGGGTCCCCGCGCTGTGCCGGGGGGGGGGGCTCGGGGTCCCCCGTGCTGTGCCGGGGGGGGGCTCGGGGTCCCCCGTGCTGTGCCGGAGGGGGGGGCTCGGGATCCCCCGTGCTGTGCCGGGGGGGGCTCGGGGTCCCACATGCTGTGCGGGGAGTGGGGGGGGCTCGGGGTCCCACGCGCTGTGTGGGGAGGGGGGGGGCTCGGGGTCCCACGCACTGTGCGGGGGGGGTGGTGTGGCTCGGGGTCCCACGCGCTGTGCCGGGGGGGGGGGTGTGTGTGGCTCGGGGTCCCACGCGCTGTGCCGGGGGGGGGGAGGGGGGGGGGGGGCGGCTCCGGGAGAGGGCGCTGGGCTGAGGAGCAGACCGAGGTGCTGCTTCTGAGCCAGCCAGGCAGGCGGCTCTCAGAGTCGCCCGGCAGGTCACCTAGAGCCGGCCCGGCGGAGCCGACCGGAGCAGGAGCCGGACGGGCCTGTTGGGGCAGAGGCTCACTCCGGCTCAGCCTCTCCCAGGGATCCAGGCTGTACTGGGGGGCGGGAGGGGGGAGTCTCTCTCCCCCAGAGGTTTCTCCGCCCCCAGGTTGGCCTGCCTTTTATATATTTACTTTTTAATTGATGTCGGAGAGGAGGGGAGAGGGAGAGAGGGGGAACACCCATGATGACAGGGAATCGCGGGCCGGCCGCCTCCTGCACGCCCCCTGGGGCAGGATCCCTGGCCTCCTGCACGCCCCCTGGGGCAGGATCCCTGACCGGGAATGGCACTGTGACCTCCTGCTCACAGGTCCGCCCGCCGGGGGCTGACGTCTTTGTTGTGGGCACAGCTTGGCGTCTGGAGCGTCTCCAGCCCCACCCCGCCCGGGGGACCAGCCTGGCGGCAGGAGGGCGGCCAGGGCCCCCTGGAGGGACCCTTTGCCCCAGACGGTTGCAGTCCTGAGCTCCCAGGGTCCCAGGGGGACAGCCCTCAGGGGCAGCTGCACTCTGACCAGGGGTGCTGATGCTGAGGGGACGGCAGAGACCGTTCCCCGTGTCAGTGTGTGCTCAGGCCCATTAAGCCCACGGTCACCAGCAGGAGCCGCGGCCCCTGGCGGGCCGACCCCCGCCCAGGCCCCCCGCGTCCCAATGGGCTCAGGCAGCCTGGCCCAGCCACACAGGAAGGAGCAGGTGCGGCTCCAGGAGATGCATCCTTCCCCTGGGCCCGTGGTCGGCAAGCTCACTAGCCAGCAGAGCCAAAAGTCAGCAGGACAGTGATTGACATTTATTTTGAGAGACAAATTTTTCAAAATCAAACTTTTTCCAACTCCACTTCTTCAAAATAGACTCGCCCAGGCCGTGGTGTTTGGGACCCACAGCCGGTGATGGGCAGGGGGTGCGAG
Organism: Pipistrellus kuhlii; assembly: GCF_014108245.1. NCBI lineage: Eukaryota > Metazoa > Chordata > Mammalia > Chiroptera > Vespertilionidae > Pipistrellus > Pipistrellus kuhlii. Next base: position 123,923 of record NW_023425458.1, on the reverse strand, counting down.
GCTAATGACCAGGCACCAGCACCCAGGCCATCCTGGGCATTCCTGGCGGCAGCAGGGTCACAGCACCGGTGAGGGGGTCGGAACCGGACCGGAGTCCAGCCCAGGGGCGTAACCCGTCAGCACAGGGCCCGTGGGCCTGGAGGCTGAGGGGGGCCGGGGTGGGGCTGAGGGGGGCCGGGTGGGGCTGGGAGGCCCTTCAGCGGGAGGCTGACCACGGGCACTGCCTTGGTCCCGAGAATCACCCGGTTCCTGATGCCCGGTCGCTGGGTGGACGTGGTGCCTGCCCTGTTTTCTGGAAGCCCAGTGTGAGGAGCACTCTCCCAAGGAAGGGTGCTGCCCACTGAGGCTCCCTCCTCCCCCCTCCTCCCTCCCCTATCTCTCCCCCTCCCTCCCTCCTCCTCTGCGACCCCTCCTCTGCCTGGTTCTTAGAAAGAACCAGCAGGAGAGCGGAAACCGCCCACCTCTCTGTCTTTTAAAAATGTGTCTTTTTCTTTTCTCTTAAAAAAAATATTTTTATTGATGTCAGAGAGGAAGGGAGAGGGAGGAGATAGAAACATCAATGCTGAGAGAGTCCAGGATCAGCTGCCTCCTGCACACCCCCCACTGGGGATGGAGCCCCAATCCCAGGCCTGTGCTCTGACCAGGAATCGAACTGTGACCTCCTGGTTCAGAGGTTGACAGTCACCCTCTGAGGCGTGATGGAGGATGGAGGAGGGAGGATGGAGGAGGGAAGATGGAGAAGGGAGAATGGTGCCCACACGGAACAGCACCGTGGCATCCTGCGTGTGTGTGCGTGTGCGTGTGTGTGTGTGTGTGTGTGTGTGTGGAGGGGGGGGCAGAGCGGGTCTGCCTTGGCGTCCGGTCCCGTTGGGCTGTTGACTTTGTGGAAAAGGGATTCCGAGGTTCGAGTCCAGGTGACGTGAGGGCACGTTTGTGACGGCTGGGACAGCAAGACAGCGGAAAGGCAGCGCAGGCTCGTTGTTGTCATTGGGTGTTGTCATTGGGGTGTTGTCATTGGGTGTTGTCATTGGGGTGTTGTCATTGGGTGTTGTCATTGGGGTGTTGTTACTGGGGTGTTGTCATTGGAAGGCCAGCGTGGAAGGTCAGTCGAGGGTGGGTGGGCAGGCTCAACACCCATCTCAGATGGTGGTTTAAGAGAAACGGAATTTATTTAAGGGAAGTGGGGGGGGGATATGCATGGGAAGGGCTGCCCAGCACCGGCCACGGGGGTGGGGGGCGGGGGAGGGACAGAAGCACCAGCAGAGCCTGGTGGCAGCTGTCCGCTCACCGGAGAGTCAGAGAAAAGGGGGCTGGGGGTGGGCTCAGGGGTGAGCCTGGAGGAGCTGCCACTGCCCTGCCTGTGGCTCCCCGTGGCTGGCTCCCGGGGTCCCTCAGTGTCTAGCAGGGGAGACCTGGTGAGCCCCCAGGAGGGAGAAAGCGGGCTGGGCTGTCACAGGACGGGGATCCATCAACAATGCTTGGAGCGCTCCGAGTCACGCGTTATTCACCGGGGGCTCAGAGAACATGGATTCAAATTCTGAGCTGAGCTACAAGCAGAACTTCCCTTCTTAGAGAGCCAGCCCAGCGTGTGCTCAGTGGTTATCGCGCTGAAGCTGCTGGCCTTGAAAAAACACAGCTCTATCCAACTAAAACACGCCAGGCATGGCACTAATCTCTGGCCTACAAGGTCAGAGGGCTAGTTTATCTTCCTTGTTATTCCAGCAGGCTAGAGCAGCTGGAAAGCAAAGTTGTTTATTCGTTTGTTTGTTTGTTTGTTTGTAGAATAGAGGCCGTCTAAAAAACAGCAGAGAATTCCAAACAGAAGTTTTACAAAAGAAGGGTTGGCCTTCCCGGGGCCTTTAGGGGCGATCTTAGGGCAGGAAGCCCGGAGGGGCCCGTTTCCGTGGATTGGTCAGCGCCAGTCATTGCAGCTGGGGCAGGGGGTCGCGCCCCCAACCCTTCTCTCCCCCCCCTCTTCCCCACCTCTTGTGGCTCTTCTGGGCCTGGAGTGGGAATGCAGGGCAGGTTCGGTATTGTCATTGGGGTGTTGCCGTTGGGGTGTTGTATTGGGGTGTTGTCATTGGGGTGTTGTATTGGGGTGTTGTCATTGGGGTGTATCTGTTGGGGTGTTGCCGTTGGGGTGTTGTATTGGGGTGTTGTCATTGGGGTGTTGTATTGGGGTGTTGTATTGGGGTGTTGTGTGTGGAAGGCCAGGCCAGCATGGAAGGTCAGCAGGCGGTGGGCGGGCAGGCTCATAAGCTGTCTCAGACTGTGGGTAAAGAAAAGCAGAATTTATTTAAGGGAAGGGGCGGGGGTGGGATATGCAAAGGAAGGGCTGCCAGGCACCAGCCACGGGACTGAAATGAGGGAAATGAGGGAAGTGAGGGAGGCCAGGGGGCAGCCCCGGGGCAGCCCCGGGCACTGGGGCTCCACCCTCACGTGCATTCCTGGCCGAAGCCCATCAGGGTGGGTCTGGGCTGAGCTGGGCTGAGCTGTGGGGGATGGGGGTGGGGTGGGGGGCTCAGGTGCCTTCAGGGCGGCCCAGTTCCTGATGTCCAGCCAGCTTTCCCAGTCCTGTCCTCCTGTGGGGAAGCCTGCATGTGGCCCTGAGGGTGGAATTGCCCGCGGGCCTCACAGTTACCTCCAGGGAGGAAAGGTCAGGAGGAGGTCAAACCGCAGGAGGGGTGACAGGCAGGGGAGGACAGGCCCCCGGGGGCCCATCCATCCCAGTTCCCCATTACCCTTGCCGAGGACTTTCCCAGTTTAGGGTCCGGTGCCCGGTGCCACCCGGACCGGCGGCCAGAGCAGCGTCTCGGTGATAATGGGCCTCCGGGGCTGCGGGGACACTGTTCCCCCCTCCCCGAGGACGAGGACGGGGTCATCGTAAGCCTCTTATCTGTCCCCTCGCTGTAGGGAGCCTGGCTATCACCAGCCCCAGGGAGGGGCCCGCCCTGGCCTCCGGGTCTGGCCCGTCTTCCACCAGGCCTCAGGGGGCCCCTGGGTGGTGACGGCCTTAAAGACGAGAGGTTTGGGTGACAATCCCGCCCGGGCGCTGCTCAGGCAAGGTCCCTCCCGGCCAGCGGGGCGTCTGAGCCCCAGCCCCAGGGAGGCCCGAGTCCCCACGGATCAGTGGGGTGCCGCGGTCCCAGCACAGCTCCGCTGCAGCGCTGAGCCAGGTCTGACTCCAAAGCCAGTTTTCTCTGCCAGAAGGTAAGGCTGCCGGCTCCCTCAGGCCTGGCCGGACACGCTGCCCTCAGCCCAGCTCCAGGCCCCGGGCTGGCCCCGCTGTGGCTGCCTTTGTGCGGGAAGGGGGTGCAGACCGGCAAAATCTGCTCTGTGCACAGAGCTCAGCTCACGGGGGTGCACCTGCCTTATTAACCTGGCTCACCCCCGTATCTCACGATCAATTCCTCTTTAAATTAAGTGATAGGCGCTGAATTCCCACTGGAGGGGAGGGCAGCTGCTGTCCCCAGGGCAGTGCTCTGCGCGGGCACCTGCACTCTCCGGGGACGTGGGCTCTGAGAGGTGGGGGGCTGACAGGTGGGACAGGACTGACGGGGCAGGGCTGACAGGCGGGGGCGCTGCTGCAGATGCCTCTGTGCGGGATGAGGTGATGCACCAGCTGGAAACCTCAGGCCCAGGGACCAGGGGGACGTACGCACGCGGGTTAACCGCCTTCTCCAGGGCCCTTCTGGGAGGAATGATGTGCTGGGCTGAGTTGGGCTGGGCCGGGCTGGGCGGGGCGGGTTCACTCTGTTAACAAAAAAAACATTGAAACCTGTAAAGGATTTTTGTGAGTTTTTTTGAGCCAAACTGTTGACATAGGCCAGGAAGCAGAACCTCAACGGATTGAGATGATGCTCCGAAGAATGGCGGGTTACATTTCCATTTATACACGGAAATCACAGGAGGGACGCAGGTGGGTTACATGAAATCCATTGGTGATGGGTTAGGGAGGCGGGAGAAAGCAAAGCGGTGGGAAACCCCTGGGATTGGATAAAAAGTAAAATGATGGACGGGTACTCAGGTGAGTGCAGGAACAATTAACAGGATAAAGAAGGAATTTGAGGCATCTGTCCTGGCACCCACCACATTCGGTTGTGCCCTGAGGGGCCTGGGGTAAAAGGAAGTTACAAGTTACCCAGACATCTCACAGATATGTTATCTCAGAGGCGGGGAGGCCGATGGGCTCAGTAAAGATTTAAATTGATCTTTGTCAGGTGAAATATCTGGGACATGACTACCCACTATAACCTGTTAGATATTTCATTTCCAAGCCATCTTTGTGGTGATCTGAGGTCTCTGGGTTTGCAAGACCGCCACGCAGGCCTCCCTGAGCTCCAGGGCAGCGTGCGGCTCTTTCCGTGCACAGCGGAGCGGCGGGGGGGCCCGGTCCCGGCGGGTCACGTCCCGGTCCGGGTCGGAAGTGAAAGCGCAGCGTCAGGCTCTCCCAGGGCTGCGCGGGGCGGCCCCGTCGCCGCGCTCCGGTCTCCGGGGAGGGGAGCAGCGGGGGCGGCTCCAGTGGGAGAGTCCATGCGGGGCGCCGGGAGCTCGGGCGTCACCGGGGCTCCCCGGGGCTCCGGGGGGCGTGGCTGGGGTGCTAGGGGTCCGCCCGGAGGAGCCCTCCGCGCAGAGCCCGGGCCGGCGCGCGTGGCGGGCGGGAACCGCTCCGCTGCCCCGCCGCCCGTGGTTCCGCCCTCTCCCCCCCGCCCCGCGCGCCAGTGGTTCCGCCCGGCCCCGCCCACCGCCCAGGCCCCGCCCACCGGCCTGCGCGTGCGCGCCCCGCCCGCCGCGGGGTCGCGATGGCGGCGGGCGGGGAGGGCGGGGCGGCGCGCGCGGGTGACAGGCGCCGGGAGCGCAGCGGTGCGCGGGGTCCGCGCGGGGCGGCGCGCAGGTGAGGGCGCGGGGCCGGCGGGGAGGGCGCGGGGCCGGGCTCCGGGTGCCGGGGCGGCGGGCGGGGAGGCCCAGCGGCCCGGGCTCCGGGTCCGGTTCTGCTGGGGGCCGGGCCGCGCGCTCTCGGGCAGCGGGTCGGTGGTCCCGGGACAGGGGTGCGGGGGTGGGGGCCGGGAAGGCCGCGGTGCGGCGGGTCCTCGCTGGGCATCGGCCCGGGGGGACTTGGGGGTGACGGGCGGCGAGCGGCCAGGGTGCGGGGTGCCGGGGGCGCTGTCTGAGTCTCCCCCAGGGCCCCCGGGGGCTGGCCCACCCCCATCCAGGCAGCCCCTCCGGCCTTTCGGGGCAGTGGGAGCTGACGTTGAGCCCAGTGGGCCCGCAGGCACCCGGCCCGGGCTGCTGAGAGCTGGGCGTCACGGCGTCACGCCGGTCTGGTGTCTGAGTTTCCTCCTTGGAGCCGGGATCGCCGGTCTGGGAGGAAACTCTGTTGCAATCTGTTAGCGTTAAGGCTCGGGATGTTGCAAACAATTCCTGTGGCCGCGGGGAGCTCCTGCGGGCTGGCTGAGCCCATGGCGGGAGGAGGGAGCCCTGCGTCCACTGGGTGAGGCCGGGCAGTGGGTGCGGGGTGAGGGCACCTGCGGGGAGCAGCCTCCGGGGGGCAGCGGGCTGTCCCGGGCAGGCACGCCCGCCCCTGGTCCTGTCCTGCAGGTCAGCCTCTGCTCCGCAGGCTGAGGTTGGCGGGGCCTGGCCAGTCCCGTGGCCCCCGGGGCTTGTTACTCAATAGTCCAGCAGGACATGGCACGGGCCTTTCTGTCCTGTTTTTTACTTCATTTCCGAGTGTGGGGTCCGTGTGCTCACCACTCACAAGTGCTGGGCTGTCTCCACAGCGATCGCGCGCCCTGTGCACTCACAGGTGTGTCCGCGCTGAGGGTCCCCGGTGCGCCCTGTCCGGGACCCACAGGGCCTGCCCTGTCTTATTTATTAAACAAGCCTGGAGCGGCGCGGCCGCCGGGGCCTGCAGAGAAAGGAGGCGCGATGGTGTAGACAGGCTTTCCCACCGAAATGAAGCTGCGGAGTCAGCTGGTTTCGCGTCTTCACTTCCCTCTGGGCTGCAGCCTCTACATTCCATCGGTCCCAGAGCTGCTGCTGTGGAGGGGCTGGGCTTGATCCAAAGAGCGGGGCGATCCCTGCTGTGGGGTCCCCGGTGTCCCCTGGGAGGGGAACAGTTATCTGTAGGGCGACAGGGAGAAGCCCTACGTCGGGGCCTGGGTGAGGCGGGCATGCGGGCCCTGTCCCCTGTGCCACCTAAGGTGAGGGATGTGGTCAGTGAGCAGCCAGAGAGGACGCTCGGGGGCTCTGCGGCTCCAGGATGGCCGGGCGGGCCAGGGCAGGTCCAGCAGGGGCATGGGCGGCTCCGATGGCCTGGCTGGGTCCCTGCGGATCCCCACAGCCTGGCCTCGTCCTATGGCTCAGGCGCTTCCCTGGCCTGGGCATCGCTGTGGGTGCTCACAGCCCAGAAACCAGTGCGCGCAGCTGTGCAGACGCGGGAGGTCCTGAGCAAGGGTCAGCGAGGGAGAGGTTAGGGACTGAGAGGGGCAATAGGACTTGTAGCGAGTTGTGTCTGTAGCGAGTTGTACTGGTTGTGTCTGTGGGAGCTGTGTATGTGTGGAGCTGTGTGTGTCCGTAATGAGCACCATCTTCAGAGGGGCACCTACAGGCCGGACGCCAGTCTGGGGTTTCTCAGGGTGTGACCTGGAAGGACAGTGTATTCCTGGACTCCCAGTCCTTGGAGCCAGCTCCGTTCCCCCCTGGGGTGCTGGCACCACCCCTGCCCTCCTGCCCTCGGTGTGGGCCTCTCACTGCCCCTGGCACCTCCCATCCTGTCGCAGGCATCGCACCGTCAGACAGTCCAGCTTGTGGTTCAGAAACTTGAGGGCCCCGTGCTGGGGTCCGTGTGCTGGCCCCTCCTGAGTCCGGGCAGTCGGGGCAGCTGGCCAGTGGTCCCTTGTCTTACAGCCTTTGCTCTTGCAGTTTCCCTCGCCCGGCAGTCCACTTTGGCCACCTTCCCTGACCCCTGCTCTTGTCCCAGGGTCCACTGCCCTGTGCCGTAGATGGGGGCTGGGGAGTCGGAGGAGGGGGCAGGAGGGAAGGAGAAGGGGGCAGGAGAGGTCTGTTCGGAGCTCCAGGACGGCCAGGCGTGGTGTGCTTGGTGCGTAGCTCACAGCGAGAGCCACCACAGCAGCAGGAGGCCCTTTGCCATCGTTCGGTTCTCTCACCGGAGGAAGGGAGAAGCTGAACTGTCCCCCTCGGCTCATAGGGCCTCACCCCAGGTGGCACTGGAGACCATGCCAGCTCCGTGGCCTGCACCTGCCTGTGGGCACCCGGGAAGGCAGGCAGAGCGGTGTGCTGGCGCAGGGCTGGCACGTTCCTCAGGCACGGGCACAGAAAGCCGCAGCCTGGGCGGCCTCAGCGGCACCGGGCGGTCCCTCGTCCCTGGTCCCGCCCCTGCGGAGCCTGTGCGTCTGAGAGCTGGGCCCTGGTGCTCCGTGCTGAGCGGTGGCCAGCTGAACACGCTGGCGCGTAGCAGGTGCTGCGTGATAGAAGTGGGCCCCCAGCCTGCCCGTGCCTGTTTCTCATCCCCTGGCAGCCCTGGCCCGGTGTGGGAGGAAATGTGTTCTTAGCTCCTGGACAGCAGAACCAAGGTTCGAACCCACTGAGCGGCTGCTCTTGGCTCCTTGGTCCCAGTGCCCTGGCGCCCTCATCCCGCCCCCCACCAACAGCCCTGCTCTGGCACTTCCGAGGGGACCGGGTCGCGGTCAGCCTCCGGGCTTGGCCAAGGGCACGGTCACGCAACCGCGCAAAACGGGAACCAGCCCCTCTCTGGCCGTCAGGGAGAACTGAGGGCGCCGGCCGGAGCTCTGGGTGCGGGGTCACGAGGGGTCCTCTGGGGGAGGGCTCCTCCCCGCCCAGCACTCAGAGTCCTGCCCCGAACTCACCTTCCCCAGCCGGTGCCCTGGGACTGCCTGGTGCTCGCCCTGCCTGGCGGGCAGGGGACGGACGTGCGGCACAAGCAACTGTGCACTCTGAGGTCCGCCAGGGCAGCCACAGAGAGGCCGGCCATTACACGCGGGTCCCAGACAAGCACCTCATGGGGAGACTTGGGGGGTCGGGGGTAGGTGGGGAGGTGGCAGGAGAGGGGAAGGTCAAGGCCAGGCCCTTTTGGGCTTTCCCGGGAGGGGCAGGCGGGCAGGGGACACGCAGGGTGGCTGGAATGAGCAGTTGGGGGCCTGGGGCTGTCGGCGTGGGCCCTGGTTGCCTGGCACCTGGCCTGGCCTCAGGCTCTGGATGGCTGAGGGTGGGGGGCCCCAGGCTGTCCAGGCGTGCTCCTGGCTGTGCTGGGGGATGCATCTCTCTAGCCAGGGAGGCAAACATCAGAACCGGCGGGAAAACCCCTCGCCCACACCCACACCCACACCCAGAGCCAAGTGCTCTTGCTGCCTCTTAACCCGGAGTTGCACCAGGTCTGTGTACAGAACAACTTTGTTTTACGTCAAACACGTTTTATTTCACGAGGTCACGTCCTGGGGCATGTGTCCACTCTGCACCTGACTGCTCCCCCGGCGGCTTCGCCAGGGCCGCCTGCCTCCTGGTGGGTCCCGCGGGCGGGTCCCCGGAGCAGGTGGATTCGCAGGTGCCTTCAGGGTCACAGACGTCCCGTGTGTGGCCGGGACTCGCAGAGCTGAGCCTGTCGAATCCGCCATGCCCGGGCGTCTGCGCTGCCCGCGGTGGGCCCCGAGGTGGAGGCCCCCCAGGCTGGCCAGGGGTCAGCACAGGGCAACGTGAGCACGCTGGGGCCTCCGCTGGGGAAGGTGGCCGGTGGGAGCTTGTAGGATGGCCCTTCCCAGCCCAGCGCAGCCCTGGCCTGGGAGGGCCAGGGGGTGGAGGTGGCAGCTGGGCCTGAGGGCCAGCGGGGTGTGGGGGCCCGCTAGGTCCAGGCTGGGACCAGGAGAGCCCGTGTTTTCAGAAACTAGAGGTTCACTGAGCAGCAGCGGGGGAGGTGCAGGAGGCCGGGGGCCTGGGGCTCCGAGGTCAGGCAGTCAGGCTCTGACCTTCTGTCCTCACACAGACCAGGCGGCCTCGGGCCTGCTGGGACCTCTGTGCATCAGATCCCGGCTCAGTGATCTCTGTCCGTCAAACCCAGGTCACTGAGAAGCACGGTGTGAGGGCAGCATCGCAGGGCTGTGCAGGGGGCCTGAGTCTGCTGAGGAGAGGAGCTGGTGACGGGTAAGCCCGCGCACAGCACTCCCCTCCCATACCCTGCGGCCGCAGGAGGAAGTGGCCTGAGCCGGTGCCGTGAACTCTCCCCGCGGTCCTCGTGATGTGCTCGGTTTAGTTAGGGGTGTTTCCCGGTTAGGTTAGAAGGAGGACCTGCTTTTCCTCCGTCCACGGGGTCACGGGGGCACCGACACCTACTGTGTGCCGACCGGCTGGGTCCCCGGACGCAGCACCTCCGCGGTGCTCTCCGCAGAGCTGAGACCCGGGCCGCTGGGCCTGCCCCAGGCAAGCCGGCGTGTCGTCTGTCCTGGGCCTGAGCTGGGAATGGGCCCGCAGACGGGGGAGGTGCTTGTAGGCAGGCCCTTCCCCGCCCAGGTAAGGCGAGAGGCTGCATCCAGGGTAATACCTGGGGCAGGGGTCCTCAAACTTTTTAAAGTGGGGGCCAGATCACGGTCCCTCTGAGAGCTGGAGGGCGGACTATATGAACTACTAATTCCTACTGTAACACCTCGGCTGCGCTCACTGCCCAAAAAACCTGGCGGGCCAGATCAGACTCCTCTGCGGGCCGCATGTGGCCTGTGGGCCGTAGTTTGAAGACCCCTGACTGGGGTCTGGCCTGGGATGGCCTCGGCCGGTTAGCGGCTGCGCCTCCTGTCCCCGCTGGGCCTCCCGTCCTCACTGACTTCCTTTCTCATGGTGACCAGTGGGCGTCTCCGTGCTGTGCCAGGACCGCAGACGGCCGTGAGGGTGAAGTGAGGCGGACCTGAGCCGTGTTGTCCCGCTTCCTGTCAGCCGACGTCAGGCCCTGTCTTCTCTTCCTCAGGCTGAGGGCGGATCCATGAGGACCCCAGCGGCCGCGCTCCCGCCCTTCGTGTTGGACGAGACTCGGCGTGGGGCCCGGCGGCCCTGAGCTGACCGCGGGCGCCGCGACCGGGCACTCGGGACCATGAGTCTCGCGGGCGAGCAGGGCGCGTCCGAGAGCGTCTTCGAGCTGGACTACGCCTCCTGGCCGGTCCGCGCCGCGCTGGTGGCCGCCGGCTTCGCCTTCTACCTGGGCGTCTTCGTGGTGTGCCACCAGCTGTCCTCCTCCCTGAACGCCACGTACCACGCCCTGGTGGCCAAGGAGCAGGTCTTCTGGAACCTAGCGGCCACGCGGGCCGTGTTCGGCGTGCAGAGCACGGCCGCGGGCCTGTGGACGCTGCTGGCGGACCCGGTGCTGGCGGCCGACAAGGTGCACGCCCAGCAGAGCTGGTCCTGGTTCCACGTGGCCACGGCCACCGGCTTCTTCGGCTTCGAGAACGCGGCCCTGCACCTGTCCAACGCGCGCTTCCGCACCTTCGACCCCTTCCTGGCGCTGCACCACCTCTTCGCCTTCCTGGGCTTCCTGGGGCTGCTGGCCAACCTGCAGGCCGGCCACTACCTGGCCATGGCCACGCTGCTGCTGGAGGTCAGCACGCCCTTCACCTGCGTGTCCTGGATGCTGCTGAAGGTGAGTGCCCCCCGGGCACCAGCAAGAGCTGTTTTTGGCTGAATTTAATTTAATTTAATTTAATTTTAAAATTTGTTTATTGATTTCAGAGAGGAAGGGAGAGAGATAGAAACATCAATAATGAGAGAATCACGGATCAGCTGCCTCTCACACGCCCACTACCGAGGATCAGGCCCGCAACCCGGGCACTGAGCAGGATCAAATCCGGGACTTTTCAGTCTGCAGGCCGATGTTCTGTCCACAGAGCCACACCAGCCAGGGCAAATTCTGTTCATGTTAAAGAAGTGGTTTAAATGGGGCTGGGGAGCCTGCAGCTGAGGTGCAGCCCTTGACTGAGTCAGACCCTCAGGTGTGCTGGACACGGAGGTGCCCGACGCTGTGTGACGGACACGGGCTGACCATGTGACAGTCACCTGCGGGGCCGTGGAGTGCTGCCTCCCCGTGCACACGCCTCCCCGTGCACACGCCTCCCCTGGCACACGCCTCCCCATGCACACGCCTCCCCGTGCACACGCCTTCCCATGAACACGCCTCCCCGGGCACACGCCTCCCCGGGCACACACATTGGAGCGGTCCAGGTGGCAGCGGGTGAGGCTAAGCAGGAGCCATGGAGCCCACTTCCCCTGAGGCCACAGATGGGGTGCCGGGTTGGGTCCCAGTTCTGCTTTTGGAAGATGAAACCTCACACTTTCCCTCTGCGGCTGCTCGGTGCTCATTCCCACGCCCCACAGCACTGCCCTCCTCTCTCCGGGGCCATCTGGCAGGGGGAGGCCCGTCTCGCTGGTCTGGAGGGCCTTCCTAACAGCCAGCGGCATCCGCGCTCACACAGCCGTCATCGCTGTCCCGTTTGTCTGGAGAACCCCTCTGCCCGGAGCCCGCTTTTCACCCAGATTCCTCGCCTTTAGACTGTTAGCGGGACGGCTCTTCGTCCGCTGAGATTGCCTCACCGGGTCCATGGCCGACAGCTGTGCACCGCCACCTCCGGCCTCCTCTGCTGGCTGTCCCTTTGTGAGGGGCCCGGCCGCCAGGAGCTGGCCTGTGCTTTTTATATCTGACGTTTCTGTGTTATGTACAGAGCTAGCACCTGTCGCAGGCAGATGGAGGTCTTGAGTGCCCCTTCTCGGAAGGTCACTGAGTGTGACTTAGCGAAGCCGTGTCCATGCGCTGACGGGAACACTGGCGCACATGCAGAGCCGCACCCCCGGTCAGACCACGGCCGGCTGAGCAGCCGCGCCAGAAGGAGCGCCCTGGCCGTGTCCTCGGGGGCCTCCCGCAGAGTCGCTGGGGACCCGTCTGCTCTCTCTGCTGCTGTTGCCTACAGTCTGGGGTCAGAGGCTGGAAGTCCTGGCTGAGACCAGCATGAGAAGGGACCCTTAGCAGGCTGGCTCTGTGGTTTGGCTGCAGCCCTGGAAGCGAGGTGTCCTGTGAATTAGAATGACCTCGGCAGGGTCACTCTGGCTCAGTCCCAGGGCATTGAGGTCAAATACACAAAAGCCCGTGGGCCAGGAACTGACCTTGCCCTGAGCGGCTCCTGGGCTGTCCCCAGGGGAGGGCTGTCCCTCTGGGCTGGGCACAGGGGTGGGAGGAGGCCTGGGCAGGACACGTGTCCGTGCACGGCCGTGCTGACCGCTGTTGTGTCCCCGCAGGCTGGCTGGGCCGACTCGCTGCTCTGGAAGGCGAACCAGTGGCTGATGGTCCACATGTTCCACTGCCGCATGGTGCTCACCTACCACATGTGGTGGGTGTGCCTGCAGCACTGGGAGGGCCTGCGGGACACCCTGGACCCGCCCCACCTGGCGCTCTTCCTGCTGGGCCTGAGCCTCCTCACGCTGGTGCTCAACCCCTACTGGACCCACAAGAAGACGCAGCAGCTGCTCAGCCCCGTGGACTGGAACTTCGCGGCGCCCCCGCCGCCGCCCCGGGCCAACGGCCAGCTGCCCCTCAAGAAGGGGCTGTAGCTGGGAGCCCCGCCTCCCACACCGGGCGCTTCTCCCGAGAGACCGCTTGGCGTGGGTTAGTGTTAATTCCCAGGTCGCCACCAAGCCCTCCGGGTGATGGCCTCCCGTCCCGCCGTCCGTCACGGGTCCTTCCCGGGAGCCCAGCCTGGGGGCGCGCTGCTCACGGAAGGTCCCGGGGAGGCGGGCTGGGTTCTGGTGCAGGCCGTGGATTCCTCGCCCTCGCCTCGCTGGGCCGCACAGCCGAGGGCCGGTCTCCCGGTCTCCACCGGCAGGAAGGTGGGAGCCGCGGTGCTGCCTGCTCATCTGCTGCTGTGGCCGAGCCCAGCCCCGCCTTCGAGGCTGCCTGGCCGACAGTCTACGGGAAATGCACCCGCACCTGCTGCCCCAGCCTGTTCCCTGGGAGGAACGGCCCTGAGGGAGAAGCCTTGTCACCAGTTCCCCTGACTGTCCAGTGGGTGCAACAGCGCCCTCTGGGGCCCATGCTGCAGCGGCACCGTGTGGGAGCACCCAGCCCCGTGGTGTGTTTTACAGGAGCCTTGCAGATTTTTTATCAAGAAGTTACAGGAAACCAGCGTTATGTGTTCCCATGGAATCGCTCAGTTGATGAAATGAGGAAGATATGGAATCATCAGAACTGTCTAGATTTCAAAGACATCCCCATTTGACTAGGTTGCCAGCAGGTGCCGGAATGAGACTGGTTCCTTGGCTGTTTTCTCTGGATTTCACCACAAGGGGTGACGGCTCCCTGCGAGCTGCAGGCTCCCTGCTTCCTGGCTGCCCAGGGCCCACCCAGGACGTCCGGTCCCTGCCGTGCCTGAACCGGCACCCCCCCCCCCCCCCCAGCAGTGTCCCCCAGAGAGGCCCAGGCTTCTGTGCTTGTCACAAGTGTGCGGTCCCATCGGAGGGACCGTATGGAAGCACACTTCCCGGTGAGATCACGTGGGACCTCAGAGGGAGCCTTTGATTCCGGCGCTCTGACTTTATTGATCATGTCCCCTATTTATCGCCCCTAAGAAGTGAGTTAAATCTAACAGCACCACGAATCATGCCCCGTGACTGGCCGGTGCCCTGCGCCTCGGCCCGCGCTCCCTGCCTGTGGAAGCGGGGCTGCGGCAGCCGGACGGACGTCTAACCGTAATAAAGCAGCCGGTGTTTGCGGAGCCCGAGGGGTGACTCCTTTCTCAGCGCGCCCTCCCCCGAGTGTCTGCCACACCCGTGTGACGGGGACCTTTGTGTTCACGGCTCCGTGTTTATCGATCTCCGCCGGGACTTCCTGTCTCAGTGAAGGCGTTGGGGCGCGGAGGGCAGGCCCAGAGCAGGTGAGGGGAGGGGCCCTCTGCTCCCGGTGCTCCGTCCTGACCCCACTTCTGTCGTGAGGATCCCCACCCTCCTGGTTTGTATTGCTCCCAGGTAGTACCCCGCGATCCGGGCGCCTCCCCCGGCCCAGGTTCCGGCCGGCTGTCCCCTGGCTGAGCTGAGGGCCCAGGTGATGTCCGCCATCCCATGGCGCTGGCCCTCGGACGCTGCTCGTGTGACTCACGTCCGTGGAGAGAGCAGAGCTACACGGGGGTTCCGCTAACGACCAGAAGCGCTGGGTCTCCGAAGATCGGGGATCGGGCTGCGTCCCTCTTCGCGCCGAGGGTTCCTGTTCCTCTCATTCGCGGGGTGCACCCTGAGGCCGGCACCTCCCCGCCTGTCACGTGGTCCGGTCAGCTGCAGCCCCTGCCAGGACGGCTGTGGGTTAGACATGCTACACGTGCACGTGGCTCCTCCCCACCCCACTGCTCCCGGGTCAGTGCGGAGGTGGGGGCCCCTCACCTGGGCTCAGGAGCCAGGTGTGAGTGTGGGGGCAGGCCCTCGCAGGGTTCTGGCTGGGCGGGGTCAGGCCTCACCTGGGCGGCGTGAGGAGCCGGCCCAGGCTCAGGTGGGCAGGTGGCGGGGGCTCCGATGGAAGGGCCCCGTGGGTGGAGCATCGGGGAGCCAGGTTAGTTAGGTCCGGGGGAGACTGCCTTCTGACCAAAGCGGGGCGGGTCCCCACCCCCAGTCCTGCTCCACTGGGCCGGCAGGCTGGGGAAGCCCGCCTCCTGCACACACCGCCCTCGGAGAGGCGCAAGACTCCCCGGGCCGATTGTGTGACAGTCACACACCATCAGTCCGTACAGCCGGGCCCACAGCATCCCGGTCAGTGAGTCAGTGAGGCGCTGCCTCCGCCTGCCGCAGCCTCAGGCCCAGCCCCTGGGCCCTCCCATTCCCATTCCCACCGACATGGGTCCCTGCCCCCCTCCTCCTCTGCACCTCGGCGTCCATCCCCACCGGCCACTTAGCAGGGACTGGTGGGCATGTAGGCAGACGGGCAGAGCAAGCACGAGGGGCCGGCCAGCAGGACGAAAGCCCAGTGCCTGGCTAAGGACACTGGGGGAGGGGCTCGCCCCAGGGTGACCTCTCCTCCCCCAGCACACCCCTGTCCTGTGGTGTGCACCCCCGACCGTTCCTCCCGGAGACAGCGTCAGGGCCCAGAAAAGAGCAAAACCAGCCAGTGACCCCGTGGCTGCCGCAGGGCCAGCTGCATGGCCAGTGACCCTGCCCGGGCACCGGCCAGCCAGTCCATGGGACCCGGCCTGGAAGGACACACTGGCAGCGGCCGACTGTTCTCCTGAGACCCCCCCCCCCCCGGCCCCCCAAAGCCCTCCACCCAGACTGCCCTTGGGACCGAGGGCCAGCTCCCTCCCACCTCCACCCCCCAAGTAGGGAGGAGTTTGGAAAACTAGACAACCGGGAAACAGTCATGTCATTTGGGGTGAGGGGTCACCTGTGCCCCACCTCGGGCCTGACTGGACGCCAGCGTGCCCAGCCCCGAGACGGGGTTTTCTCAGAGGTGTGCTGGGGTGCCCCTCCCAGAGGGGGAGCTTGTGCCTGTCGCCCAGAGGAGGTTTCAGGCGAGGCTGACTCTGTCGGCTGGTGTGGCTCAGTGGTGGAGCATCAGCCTGTGAAAATAGCTCTGTCAGCCTCTTCTCGCTCCGGATGTTCTGGGAACAGGAGGTGAGTCTGGGGGTTCACTGGCAAAGATACAAAACGCATTTCCCCGCGGGGAGAAGGGGTCTGGGCAGGGAGGGCCCCAGCGGCGGCCTCGGCCTGCTGAGTTCACTTCTCTGTGCTCGGGTTTTACCTCACATAAAAAGCCAAAGCCAAGGTCGGACCCGTGCAGGGTAATCTCCGTGGGAAATTATTTTCAGAATTCTTTACGAGGCCAACAGAAAATTACTAAGGTTTGAAAAGTATTTTCTATTATTCCCGTTTCTGAACATCATGGAAGCGCACGGGGGTCCCGCAGTAAGCCAGGGGCTGTCCGTGCCTCCCCCCGCGCAGTGCAGCCTCCGGCCCGGCCCACAGTCAGGGCCGTCCGCATGTCCGCGCGGGAGGTCTGCCCAGACCCGGGGGAAGCCATGGGGACCTCGGGCTCAGAGGCTCGCGAGTCCTCAGCCGCGTGCGCTGCCCCGGCCCGGTTCCACCCCGGGGGTCAGGCGTGGCGCAGCCCAGGGACCGCCCCAGTCACCACCTCCGCTCAGCCTGCGGCTGCCCCAGAGCCCCAGGTGGCGGGGCGGGCCGAGCGTGTGCGGAAATGGCCGAGCGTGTGCGGAAATGGCCGAGCGTGTGCGGAAATGGCCGAGCGTGTGCGGAAATGGCCGAGCGTGTGCGGAAATGGCCGAGCGTGTACGGAAATGGCCGAGGGAGGGCCCGAGAGGGGCAGAGGCGGGGCCGGTGGAGGGCGGGACTGGAGGGGCCGAAGGTTAAGGAAAGCCCAGGGCCTGGGAGGGCAGAGGCGGGGCCGCTGGAGGGCGGGGCCGCTGGAGGGCGGGGCCGCTGGGGGGCGGGGCCGCTGGAGGGCGGGGCCGCGGGGAGGGCGGGGCCGCGGGGAGGGCGGGGCCGCGGGGAGGGCGGGGCCGCGGGGAGGGCGGGGCCGCGGGGAGGGCGGGGCCGCGGGGAGGGCGGGGCCGCGGGGAGGGCGGGGCCGCGGGGAGGGCGGGGCCGCGGGGAAGGCGGGCAGGGTAGGTCCCGTAGGTCCCCTGCACCCGCAGTCGCCCCTCCCGCAGCCACCCGGGGAAGCCCTTGGGGACCGGACCGCCTTGAGGACCCGGCCGCCCGGCCTGAGCGCGGCGCCCAGACCCGCTCGGTCCCGCAGCCCCGGGAGGCCGGTGTGTCCGGGACGGCGTCCCCGCTGCAGGCGGCTGGCTGCAGGCCGGATCCCCACTGCGCCGGGCGGGCGTGTGCACCCGGGCCGGGCGGGAGGGAGGCGGGCGGGGTCTGTCCAGGCCTATGCCCATCCCCTAAGCTCCTGGCCGGACCCGCCGCGCCCAGGACCTCCCAGCGGGGCCCAGCCCGGCGCCCCCACTTCACCCGTTCCCACCGGCGCCTCCCCGGCACACCCCCGAGGCCGCGGCTCCGGAGCGCGGGCAGAGCCCAGTGGGCAGTGAGCCCAGGCAGCTGGGCCGCCCCCGGGCTGGGACGGCGCTGACCTGTCCGAGCGGGTGACCACCCCAGCGAGGACCGCAGCCCGACCGCCAGGCTCCCCCGGCCCCGCCCGCCCAGAGCTGCCGGCGGGCTGACCGCGGGGCTGACCGCAGGGCTGACGCTGGACCGGGCAGCTCTCCGGGGAAGACAACAGCGACCCCAAGGCCACGGGCACCAGGCCCAGCCATTCAGAGCCAGGCCCAGGTGGACTGCATTCCGCGGCGTAAGAATGGCAGATGGGGGAACGGAGGGCTTTGGGGTCTCAGAGCCGCTGGTTTGCGGTGGGACCTCCACACCTTTGTGTTTGCCTTTTCTGGCTCAGACCCGCGGACCGGAGGGCAGACTTAGTCACAGCGCTCCCCCCCTCAGTGAAGACGGAGTGCACAGTCCTGGGAGGGGGTGTGCAGTGTTGGGGTTCAGTGACAGGGGGTGGATGTCTGCCACGCAGGAGCCAGGAGGCATGGGGCCCTGAGATGAGAGCCCACCTGTGCTCCGTGGGGTGGACGGTGGGCGAGGCCAGGGTTACATAGGGGAAGCGGGAGGGAGTCTGTCTGCTGAGAGGAAGTGGATGGTCAGGCAGGGGTGGGCCAAGGTTGGAATAACCACAAAGGACAGGCTGCCATGGGGGTTAGCGGCTCGAGGCCGGGCCTGCAGCTCCTCCGGCTCAGACTGTCCCTGCTGCTCTGCACCTGCCCCGGCTCCCACGCCCTCCTGACTGTCCTCGGAGGAGGCCGTGGCTGGACACAGGCCACAGGCCACGCTGAGCCCCCCATGCGGGGCTCCCTGTGCCTGCTCACTCAGGGTGCCGTGGGCACCTCCCACACGGGCTGGGCCCTGGAGTCACAGCACCTCCTGCTCAGTGGCAGGAGGCTCCATGCCAGAAAGTAGGGAAATTAGAGCTTGTGGCCCAGGCAGGGAAGAACCTTCTAGGTCACCCAGGAGTCCTAGTTCTCTGTCCCTTTGACATTTATTCCCAGACTTCCTTCTGCCAGAGGCTTGTTACCGGGGGAGGAGGTGGGAGGGAGGGAGGGACAGGGAGGGAGGGACATGGAAGGAGGGAGGGAGGGACATGGTGGGAGAGAGGGTGGGAGGAGGGACAGGAAAGGAGGGAGGGACAGGAAGAAAGGGAGGGAAGGAGGGAGGGAGGGGCGTCCTGCGGTTCAGCCCTGGTGAGACAGACAGCCCTCTGGTCGCCCTCCATCCTCCGCGCTTAGCCTGCTGGGCCCCAGAGGAGCCCACACCCCATCATTCAGCTCAAGGCCTTGCCCTCCTGCTCCCTGCCTGGGGCCTGGTCTCCGGGTCGGGCTGCCTTCCTCTGAGAGCCCCCTCCTCCGCCCACGGAGAGGGAGCCGAGGGGAAAACAGGTCCATTGTTGTCCGGTGCCCGGCACAAAGGGACGCTGTGCGGGCTGGGAATCCCCTGCCCCCACTGGGCTGGGCGGCTGCCCATCTGACCGCTGGGTGCGGGCTGCCCAGCCAGGCCTCCTCTCCTCTTATCTCTCCCTTCCCTCCCCTCGCCCTGTGGCCTGCTCTCCCGCCTTTGTTATCGGGACAGGAATGTTCCCGTGAGCACAGCAGCCCCTGTGCTAGGACCAGGGATGACCCTGCCCTGCCCCTGCTCCCCGGTGACCCTCTCCCCATCGGCCTCTGGTTCAGGACCTGGGCTGAGGGTGCCTGCACAGACACCGCGGTCACCAGCCCTGGGGAGAGATGGGGTGCTGGGGTTTCCCAGGAGCCCCCGTCATGGCGGGGACCATGGCCCAGGTAGTGAAGGGGGCAGGCTGACCGGGTGACGGGGTCAGCCTGCCCCCTTCACTACCTGCCTCCCCGTTCCCTGTCTTCCACCTTCCCCTTCTGCAGGTGCTCCCCTTGGTGGCTGAGTCTGCACTGAGTGCTCTCTCTGCTGTCACCTGGTTCCGGTGACGAGGCTGTGGCTGTGGCCTTCAGCCAGGGGCATAGAGAAATGCAGCCCCTAGGAGACCTGGAGACTCATTGCTTATAATTATAACGATACTTTGTTTCCTTTTTCTATTTACTTATTTTAATATAGATTTTTTGGTATTGATTTCAGAGAGGAAGGGAAAGGGAGAGGTAGAAACACCTATATATGTATATATAAAAGGCTAATATGCAAAGTGTCCCTGTAGGCGTCCGTCCCAGAGACTGGGAGTTCAATTGCTTGCTATGATGTGTGCTGACCACCAGGGGGTGATGCAGAACGAAGGAAGGTCCCAGCCAGCAGCTGGAAGGCCCTGATGGGCGCCAGGCCTAGGCACCCTCCCTGTTTATGAATTTCATGCACTGGGCCTCTGGTCCATGATGAGAGAGAATCACTCACCAGCTGCCTCCTGCAGGCCCCACACCGGGGATCCAGCCCACAACCTGGGCCCGTGCCCTGACCAGGAATCAAACCCTGACCTCCTGGCTCATAGTGGGTGCTCAACACAGCCACACTGGCCGGTTCAGTTTCCATTTTAATCGTAAACTAATAAAGGCTCTGGGCACAGACCAGCCGCCTCCTGAGCTCCTCCCGGACCGCTGCCCCGGCCGCACCTGCTCAGGGTCCCACACCCACGGGGCGGCACTAGGTTTGCAGGCCCCCGTGGCCTGCGCCCTGCGGGAGGCAGAGGGGGCAGCCAGCGGGAAGGGGAGCATGCCTCCACCACCTCCCAGCAGCTCTTCCCGGCCAGGGAATGCGGCCACTGCTCCCGGGAAGTCCCGGGAACTAGCTTGCGGCTCCGGAGCCTGAGCAACCCCTGGGGATTGTGTGAACCTGCACTCCCCAGCCCGGGCTTGGCGGTCTGACCTCCCCGGAGCCGGCCGCCAGGGCCAGGGGGCAGGGGCAGGGGCAGGGGCAGGGGCAGGGGCAGGGCGGGTCTGGGCGGGAGGGGCGGTGCTCCGGGGTCTGCTCCGGGGTCTCCCGCGCCCCCCGCCCCCGCGTGCGCCGCCGGGCGGGGCGCGGGCTCCGGGCCGCGGGCGGGGCGCGGGGGCCACGTGGCCGCTCAGGAATGCGCTGGCGCGGGGGCGGGGCGCGGACGGAGAACGGGCAGGCACCTCAGCCAATAGGCTCCTGGCGCCGCCCGGGCCGGCCAATCAGGACGCGGGGGCGGGGCTGCCTCCCCGTGGGCGGGGCCGGAGCGCATCCCGGGCGGCGGGCGGAGGGGCGCCGGAGGGACGGCGGGTCCGGCGGGTGAGTGCGGCCCGGGGCGGGTTCCCTGTTTGGGGCCGCGGGCTGGGCGCCCCCGGCGTGGGCGGGGTGCCCGCTGCCCGCCGCAGGCCGCGCGGTTAACGGCCGCGGGCCGCCCCCGACTCCAGCCGGCGGCCCCGACGGCGGGCGGCGTGCGGGGAGCGGTCCCCCGGCGCGGACCCCGTTTCCGGGGAGCCCTCCTCCCGGGGCGCGGTGGGGGGCGGGGGGCCCCGGGCGGGGCGGGGCGTGGTGGGGGGCGGGGGGCCCCGGGCGGGGCGGGGCGTGGGGTGTGGGGGTACGGGGGTAAACCCGGGGGCCGCGGGGAGCTGCGCGGGATGCGCGGAGGCGTTCGGGGCGCAGCCCTCGGGGTGTCCGCGGAGGCTGAGTCCGTGTCCGCGGAGGTGAGCGTCCCACCGGGAACGGCCCTGCGGCCCCGCTGCCCCGCTGCCCCGCCGCCCCGCCGGGTCCCAGGCCGGTGCCTGCCCACCTGCCGCCCCTCCCTCCAGGGCTGCGACCGGGGCGGGGCCGGCGGAGCGGAGCCCTGGCTTCTCCTAGGAGGTGGGGTCGGGGGCAGCGCAGCTGGAGCACAGCGGGGTGCACAGCGGGGTGCACAGCGGGGTGCACAGGGGGGCGAGTGCACAGGGGGGCGGGGTGCACAGCGGGGTGCACGGTCCTGCGGGAGCAGAAGGCACTCCCTGGTCAGGCAAAGGGCGGTCAGGCAAAGGGCGTCCTGCTTCCCTGCGCTGGGCCCACAGCCTGCGGTCCTGCGGGAGCCACTCCCTGTCCCTCCAGGAAGGCCGCTGACCACACAGCGCTTAAGTGCACGGCCTGGAAGATAACTCTTTTTTCTGAAAATATATTTTATTGATTTTTTAGTGAGGAAGGAAGAGAGTTAGAAACATCGATGAGAGAGAACATCGATCAGCTGTCTCCTGCACACCCCCCACTGGGGACGTGCACGCAAGGCACACGCCCTTGACCGGGATCGAACCCGGGACCCTTCACTGACACTCTGTCCACTGAGCCACACCGGCAGGGCTGGGGGATGATTCTTATTGGGAAAGACCATTGAGAGGAACCCGTGTATGCTTCCCAGTGTGATGGCCGCCGAGCTCTGACTGTGGCTGGCCGGGGCCTGGGACGTGGTGAGTGGCCGTCCCTGATCAGTACAGACGCCCGATTGTGGTCAGCAGGAAGGTGGTGGTGGCAGGTGCTGCTCATAAGCAATCGGGGCGGGTAGTCAGGCTTTTACCTGATAAGAGGGAAGGCTGACTTTCTGGTTTGCCCAACCTCACGCGCTGCTATTTTGAGAGGCAGTTCCCTCAGGAGGTATTTCTGCGGAGAGGTTAGAGGGGACTCTGTGGGCATTGTGGGCAGAGGCGCCCTGTGGGGCTGGGGACTGCTGCCCTCCCGTCCGGGCATCTCAGACCCCCGCTTACGCCCAGCATGTGTGTGAACGTGCTTCGCACGGCTAGAGCACAGGGAGGTGCAGTGATTCCGGCTCACTCCTCTGTCAGTGGCAGTTTGGAAAACATGCTACAGGCACCGGGAGCCTGCTGGGTGCGAGGTTGTTCTATTGCACAGGTGGCGTGGGGCTGCCGCCAAAATATTCACAATGCTTCTTTAGGTGTGAAGCATTCCTCTTCCATGAACCGCTTCTGATACTAGACATGGCTTTTTATTTTTTTAAAGTATATTTTATTGATTTTTTTCAGAGAGGAAGGGAGAGGGATAGGGAGTTAGAAACATCGATGAGAGAGAAACATCCATCCGCTGCCTCCTACACACCCCCTGCTAGGGATGTGCCCTCAACCGTGGTACATGCCCCCGACTGGAATGGAACCCAAGACCTTTCAGTCCCCAGGCCGACACTCTATCTGCTGAGCCACACCGGTTATGGCTAGATGCGGCTTTTTAAAGGAAAATACAGCATCCCCGCTGCCCACGCTGTGCAGTGGCGGTGGTGAGAGGGGGCGTGGGAAGGCCGAGCTTTCAGTCCCGCTCAGAGCGACTCCCTGGGAGCTGAGCCCGTGCTCCCTCCCAGGGCTGCCACCCGGGGGCACAGCCGCAGCCTCAGCCCTCGGCTCAGTGAGTCTCCTGGGAATTCCTGCACAAAGCAGGACTGGCACCCTGCCCCCCAGCCCCATGCAGCGAGGCCTCCCGCCTCCTGGGCACAGGCTGTGCTTTTAAAAAGTTTATTTAAATACATTTTTATGGATGTCAGAGAGGAAGGGGGCGGGAGAGAGACAGCAACATCCATGAGAGAGAATCATGGACTGGCTGCCTCCTGTACGCCCCCCACTGGGGATGGAGCCCACAACCCGGGCATGTGCGCTGGCCGGGTATTGAACGGTGACCTGGTTCATAGGTCGGTGCCCAACCACGAGCCACGCCAGCCAGGCAGGCTGTGCTTCTGAGGGCGTGAGGCTGGCTGTCTGGCCGTGGGGACGGGGCCCTCACAGGTGGACCGTGGAAGCCCCTTCACGTCCTGCGTGGTTTAGGGTTCCGGTTCAGGGTTCGGGTACTGGAGAAGGCTGCACACAAATGGAAAGAGACTTGTGAAAAGCATTAATTTGGGAGATGGGGGCCAGGCGGTAGTCCAACCTTAGTGGGATGGGAGGACTACTCCTCGCTCTGGCTTTTCCATCCCCATATTAAGATTAAAGTGATAGGATACACCCATTTCCCCTGGGCAGGAAACTTCAAAGCCAGTCAGTGAATTTAGGACTAACTGGTGGGGGCTGCTTCAACTACCAATGTCTAGTAGTGATTAGCTCTGACCCTTCAGAGCAACTATGGTGGACCAGCCCTGCGGACTCCCTGTCCACAGCTCTCTGCTATTAAAACAGTCATCAGCTTCCGGCAGTGGTCATCATTATTATTTTATTAATTTGTTTTTTATTTTTTATAAAACTTTATTGTTCATATTATTACATATGTTCCTCATTCCCCCCCCCCCCCCATTGCTCCCCTCCACCAGGTTTCCACCCCACCCTCTGCCCTTTCCCCACCCCCCATTGTCCTCATCCCTAGGTGCACAGTTTATGTTCAGTCTATTCCCACACCCCCCACTCCCCTTTTCCCCGAGAATCGTCAGTTCACTCCCCTTCCATACCTCTGATTCTATTATATTCACCAGTTAATATTGTTCATCAGATTTTTTAATTCCTTTGGTTTTTAGATTCCCTTGTTGATAGTTACATATTTGTTGTTCATGATTTTTATCTTTATCTTCTTCCTCTTCCTAAATAACCCCCTTCAGCAATTCATAAAATTCTGGTTTGGCCATGATGAACTCCTTTAGTTTTTTTTTTTTTTTTGAAGCTCTTTATCTGGCCTTCAGTTCTGAGTGATAGCTTGCTGGGTAGAATATTTTTGGCTGTAGGTTCTTGCTATTCATCACCTTGAATATTTCTTTTTTTTTTTTTTTTTAAATATATTTTTTATTGATTTTGTACAGAGAGGAAGGGAGAGAGATAGAAAGTTAGAAACATCGATGAGAGAGAGTCATCATCGATCAGCTGCCTCTTGCACACCCCCTACCGGGGATATGCCCGCAACCAAGGTACATGCCCTTGACCGGAATCGAACCCGGGTCCCTTCAGTCCCCAAGCCGACGCTCTATCCATTGAGCCAACC
This sequence comes from Pipistrellus kuhlii, assembly GCF_014108245.1. Classification (NCBI taxonomy): domain Eukaryota; kingdom Metazoa; phylum Chordata; class Mammalia; order Chiroptera; family Vespertilionidae; genus Pipistrellus; species Pipistrellus kuhlii. The sequence goes on along the minus strand of NW_023425458.1, from coordinate 99,977 downwards.
CGGTCTCGGCAACCTTGAATATTTCTTGCCATTTCCGTCTGGCCTGCATGGTTTCTGTTGAGAAATCAGCTGACAATTGTATGGGTGCTCCTTTATAGGTAACTACCTGCTTTGCTCTTGCTGCTTTTAATATTCTCTCTTTGTCTTTTGCTCTTGGAATTTTAATTATTATGTGTCTTGGTGTGGTCCTCTTTGGATTCCTTTTGTTTGGGGTTCTGTGTGCTTCCTGGACTTGTAAGTCTTAATTCTTTCACCAGGTGGGGGAAGTTTTCTGTCACTATTTCTTCCAGTATGTTTTCATTATCTTGCTCTCTCTCTTCTTCTGGGACCCCCCATAATTCTGATGTTGGTTCGCTTGAAGTTGTCCCAGAGATTTCTTACATTATCTTCAACTTTCTGGATTCTCTTGTCTTCTTGCTTCTGCGGAGGAGTGTCTTCTGGTTCTTTAAGTTCCAAATATTTGACTTGATTCTTGCGATCTTCCATTCTGTTCTTGGGACTCTGTATAATATTATTTCAGACAATGTATTCTTTATTTCTAGTTGATCCCTTATTATTTCTACTTGATTCCTTATTATTTCTAGTTGATCCCTTTTCATATCTTCATATGTCTTGTTTATTTTATCAGCCTTTTTTAGGAAAGTATTGAAAAACCTTATAAGTGTGGTTTTGAACTCTATATCCAGTCGCTTTTTGTCCTTCATTTCTTTTGTTTGTGATCTCTTTCCTTGTCTTGGCATTTTCACAGCTTCCCTGAGTTGGTGGCCTTAAAAGTCTCTGTGTTCAGCTTGGATGGGGCAGAGTTTCAGGGTGGAGCCTACAGCCTTGGCATCCAGTCAGCCCCGCCCTATGAGGCTCCTGAGTCTCAGTGTTCCTCAGTGTCCTTCGGTACTCGCTGCAAGCACCTCTGAGAGAAATGTGCCCTTGAGTTTCGCCTTCTACCAAACAGTCTAGGTTCTCCCCCAATGAGCCCGGAACTGGGGTTCAGTTCAGTTGGAAGTGGAGTTCTGGAGCTTTTGTCTCCCTCCTGCTAGGGCAATCCAGCAGCACAGTCAACTGTCCGTTCTCTGCATGCAATGTGTGCGCCTCCGGGACTTCCTTTCACTGCTCCCCTGAGCTTCCGCCTTACAGCCCAGACTCCCTCCGTATGAGCCTGGGTCCCCAGGGTCTGGCCTAGAACTGGGGTTCAGTGCAGTCGGAACTGGGGCTCAGCACAGTCCAGAGTTTTTATCTCCTTCCCTCCAGGGAACACCGTCCAGGCACTCAGCCGCCCCTCCTCTCCGGCTCCGTCCTCTCCCTGTGCGTTCCGTGTCTCCGTACCTTGGGCTTTTACAGCTCCTCTGCTTTTCCTTCTGGTTTGCTCTTTCCTTCTCGTTGTAGAATTTCCAGTCAGTCGACTTTCCTGCAGTTCTGGGTAATGTCCATTTTGTATTTTAGTTGTATTTTATTGAAATTGTTGTGTGAGGCTGCCGTTAGGTGTTACCTGTGCCGCCATCTTGGTTTCTCCTCCATCATTATTATTTTAAAGAACGCAGTGTGGACGGTCAGACCCCAGAGCCAGGCGTAGGCGTGAGTTTTGCACTCTGATCCCTCGCTGGATGGACAGGAGCCGGCTGGACAGGAGCGGCCGGACGGGGGGCCGGACGGAAGTGCCAGTGCCGCTGCTGTCCCAGCTTGTGGACTGCCTTCGGTCGCGGATGGGGAAGCAGTGTGGCTGTAGCCGGTCTGGGCTCAGGACCCCGAGGCCGCAGCTGGAAGGGGTGTTTACCTCACATGGGACTCGAGCCCATTGGAGAGGACCCTTCCGGCTGCTTGGACGGCTCTGTCTCTGGGGGCGCTTGGCAGGACCCTAATCCGCCATCCTCTTCCGCCCGGTGTCCCAGTGGCCTGAGCACGTAGGACACCCCCCCACCCCCTCCCGATCGGAGCCCTGGGGTCAGTGAGGCCTGTGAGCTGTCAGGACCTGAGTCCCGGGGTCAGTGAGGCCTGTGAGCTGTTGGGATCGGAGCCCCAGGAGTCAGTGAGGCCTGTGAGCTGTCAGGACCTGAGCCCCGGGGTTCAGTGAGGCCTGTGAGCTGTCAGGACCTCAGTCCCGGGTCAGTGAGGCCTGTGAGCTGTCAGGACCTCAGTCCTGGGGGTCAGTGAGGCCTGTGAGCTGTCAGGACCTGAGCCCCGGGGGTCAGTGAGGCCTGTGACCTGTCAGGACCTCAGTCCTGGGGGTCAGTGAGGCCTGTGAGCTGTCACCACCTCAGTCCTGGGGGTCAGTGAGGCCTGTGAGCTGTCAGGATCTCAGTCCTGGGTCAGTGAGGCCTGTGAGCTGTCAGGACCTCAGTCCCGGGTCAGTGAGGCCGGTGAGCTGTCAGGACCTGAGCCCTGGGGGTCAGTGAGGCCTGTGAGCTGTCAGGACCTCAGTCCCGGGTCAGTGAGGCCGGTGAGCTGTCAGGACCTCAGTCCTGGGTCAGTGAGGCCTGTGAGCTGTCAGGACCTCAGTCCTGGGGGTCAGTGAGGCCTGTGAGCTGTCAGGACCTCAGTCCTGGGGGTCAGTGAGGCCTGTGAGCTGTCAGGACCTGAGCCCCGGGGGTCAGTGAGGCCTGTGAGCTGTCAGGACCTCAGTCCCGGGTCAGTGAGGCCTGTGAGCTGTCAGGACCTCAGTCCTGGGGGTCAGTGAGGCCGGTGAGGTGTCAGGACCTGAGCCCTGGGGGTCAGTGAGGCCTGTGACCTGTCAGGACCTGAGCCCCGGGGGTCAGTGAGGCCTGTGAGCTGTCACCACCTCAGTCCTGGGGGTCAGTGAGGCCTGTGAGCTGTCACCACCTCAGTCCTGGGTCAGTGAGGCCTGTGAGCTGTCAGGACCTCAGTCCCGGGTCAGTGAGGCCTGTGAGCTGTCAGGACCTCAGTCCCGGGTCAGTGAGGCCGGTGAGCTGTCAGGACCTGAGCCTCAGAGTCAGGATTGGAGCGTCGGGAAGGTCACCCTGCGGTGTGGGCCTCCGGAGCAGACTGCTGGAGCCAGGCAGGTGCCGTCCAGTCACAGGAGCTGCTGTCTCCATGGGGCCGCAAGGGACCGCCTTCTGATGGCACCGCTGCCACGCCCTGCTCAGACTCCATTCTCCTGGGGCTGTGGGGCAGAAAGAGAAACAGGCCGCCTGCAGAGACCGCGTTATGGGAGTGGCCAGCCTCAGTCTCAGTCTTGGGCAGCCGTTCTTCACTCAGAACCCCCAGTGGCCCTGGCTGGTGTGGTTTAGTGGATAGAGCATCAGCCTGTGGACTGAAGGGTCCGGGGTTCAATTCCGGTCAAGAGCACATGCTTGGGTCCCAGTAGGGGGCATGCAAGAGACAACTGATCCATGGTTCTCTGTCATCATTGATGCCTCTCTCTCTCCTCTTCTCCCTCTCCCTCACCCTCTCCCTCTTCTTCTCCCTCTCCTTCTCCCTCTCCCTCCTCCTTTCTTGCTGAAATCAATCCTATATAATAAAAGTCTAATATGCTAAGTGCCTGGTTGTCCTGTAGTCTGTTCAACAAATCAAAATGACATATGCTAATGATATGCTAAGGCCACTTGCTATGATGTGTACTGACCACCAGGGAGCAGACGCTCCAACTGTTAGGTTAGCTTGCTGCTGGGGTCTGGCCGATCGGGACTGAGCAAAACTGGCCAGACATGCCCTGGAGCCCTCCCTCCGCCCCTCCCCAGCTGGCCCACCTCCCATGTCCCGCCTAAGCCCCGATCGTGCACTGGTCAGGTTCCTCGGCCTGGCCTGCGCCCTCTCGCAATCCGGGACCCCTCCGGGGATGTTGGACAGCCAGTTTGGGCTCCATCCTACAGGCCAGGCCGAGGGACCCCACTGATGCATGAATTCGTGCACCGGGCCTCTAGTGAAAATATATTAAACAGAACCCCACAGTGCTGTCTGGAGGAGGAGGAAGACACACGTGCACCCGTGTGTCCCTTCTCCCCTTGGCCTGTGTCTGGAGGAGGAGGGGCTCCGGGGGTGACCCAGGGCGGTGGGAGCCCTGGGGGTGACCTGGGCCGGGGGTGACCTGGGCCGGTGGGGAGCCCGGGGGTGACCCGGGGCGGTGGGGAGCCCGGGGGTGACTGGGGCGGTGGGGAGCCCGGGGGTGACCCGGGGGTGACCTGGGCCGGTGGGGAGCCTGGGGGTGACCGGGGCGGTGGGGAGCCCGGGGGTGACCCGGGGGTGACCTGGGCCGGTGGGGAGCCCGGGGGTGACCTGGGCCGGTGGGGAGCCCGGGGGTGACCGGGGCGGTGGGGAGCCCGGGCCGGGGGGGAGCCCGGGGGTGCCCCGGGGCGGTGGGGAGCCCGGGTGTGCCCCGGGGCGGTGGGGAGCCCGGGGGTGCCCCGGGGCGGTGGGGAGCCCTGGCTGCCGCCGGGCGGGGTGGGGATGGGACCCTGGATTCCTCCGGGTGTTTCCGGAGGCTCTGTCCTGGGGGCTGTGACTTACCCCGAGTCCCCCCTGGTGCTGGCGCTGGTGCTGGGCGCCTGTGGGCTACGGCAGTTCGCACCCGCCCTGACAGCCTCTCTCCTCCCACAGGGCTGCCCAGGGCCAGGCCGGGCTCCGGAGCCGCACAGCATGGACCCCCCGGAGCCGGAGCGGGAGCCGGAGCCGCCTGCCCCGGCTGCCACTGCGGAAGGTAAGGCTGCGCCTCCTGAGACTGCGTTCTCGCTGCGGGGCCATCGCTGGGGGTCCTCCTGGCGGGCGTCCGGCCGTCAGGGCTGCTGGGCCGGGTCTGACTGTGGCTGTTGAACTGGGAAGGAGGGGGACCGGTGCTGCTCCCACCGCCGCCCTCGCAAACAGGGACGGCCACCCCCACCCCGAGCGTGCCCTCTGCGCCTCACCAGGGGGCCTTCCCCAAACCACAGGTCGGGGGGCGGGACCCCAGGACACCGAGCTCTGAGCCCTGGGGGGAGGAGGGACTGGACGGGCGGTGAACGGCATTCACAGCTGCCCCAGCTGTTCCTGCCCTGGGGGGGTACCCGGGAGGTGTCACACTGAGGGTTCACTTCTGGCTCCGGTTCTGTGTGTGGGGGGGTCTGTGTGTCCGTGCTGGTGGGGCAGCCACAGGGACCTCCACAGGGAGCTCAGACCTGGGAGGACAGCTGGGGGGGGTGTGAGCCAGCCCGGGGGCGAGGGCGTTAGGGGGTGGCCGTGAGGGCCTGGCCTTGGTCTGGGGACCTCCCCTTCAGCACAGGCTGTGCCGGTGCCCCCGCAGCGGCCGCCACCCGGTGCCACCCGCGGCGGCAGGAGCGGAGGACTGAGCAGCCCCTGTTGGAGGCCCGGGCTGCTCCTCCTACAACACTCCTTTGTTTAAACAATGGAAGAGTGAGCAACAAAATAGCCTTCCCCAGACAGGAGAAACAGTGCATCTTAGATGAAACTTTCCTGTAGAATGAACTCTGCTCTTAGGCCTCTGGGCGAAGTGGATGACTTTTGTCTCTTCTCTCCCTGGTCCTCTGGGTGCTGGGCTGGGTGCTGGGCTGGGGGCTGGGCTGGGTGCTGGGCTGGGGCTGGGCTGGGGGCTGGGCTGGGGGCTGGCCTGGGTGCTGGCCTGGGTGCTGGGTGCTGGGTGCTGGGCTGGGTGCTGGGCTGGGGGCTGGGCTGGGTGCTGGCCTGGGTGCTGGGCTGGGGGCTGAGCTGGGGGCTGGCCTGGGGGCTGGGCTGGGGGCTGGGCTGGGGGCTGGGCTGGGTGCTGGGGGCTGGCCAGGGGCTGGGCTGGGGGCTGGGCTGGGGGCTGGGCTGGGTGCTGGCCTGGGGACTGGCCTGGGGGCTGGCCTGGGTGCTGGCCTGGGTGCTGGGGGCTGGCTAGGGGCTGGGCTGGGGGCTGGGCTGGGGGCTGGGCTGGGGGCTGGCCTGGGTGCTGGGCTGGGTTCTGGCCTGGGGGCTGGCCTGGGGGCTGGGGGCTGGCCAGGGGCTGGGCTGGGGGCTGGGCTGTGGCTGGTCTGGGGGCTGGGCTGGGTGCTGGGCTGGGGGCTGGCTTGGGGGCTGGCCTGGGTGCTGGGGACTGGGCTGGGGGCTGGGCTGGGGCTGGGCTGGGGGCTGGGCTGGGGGCTGGCCTGGGTGCTGGGCTGGGTTCTGGCCTGGGGGCTGGCCTGGGGGCTTGGCTGGCCTGGGGGCTGGGCTGGGGCTGGGCTGGGGGCTGACCTGGGTGGGCAGTAAGGCTGTGAGTGGGCGGAGCTGCCTGGAGGGCTGTGGGCACAGGGGGTGGCCTGTAGGTACAGGGAGTGACCTGTCCCCGCGGAGCCCTGCTGTGGGTGCTCGCTGGGGGCCAGGCCTGTGTCACAGGCCAGAGGGGACACTGGAGCGTTGGCTGCGGATCTGGCTGGCTCAGGCACGGGGCAGCTGGGCGGGCTCTGGCAGACGGATGCCCGCGCCCTGCGCCCCCTCCCTGGCTTTGGGCTGCTCAGATCCCTAACGGACTAGCACCCCTGGGATCGGAAACGTGGCATTTTCACTGTGTGACTCACCTTGGGAAGCAGAAACCTCTGCTATGCCACGGGGGCCGGCCGGTGTGGCTCAGTGGGTTGAGCGTCGCCCCTCACCAAGAGGTCACCGTTCGGTTGCCAGTCGGGGTGCATGAGGTCCCCGCGAGCGAGCGAGGCACGGCTGGGCCTGGGGTCCCCCCGCCAGGACAGGGATGCGGACGGCAGTGTGCTCTGGGGCAGCTGTATGAGCTTCGTGCTCCCGAGGTGGACTGGGGGTGCACCGGCCGCCCCCCACAGCTCCCGCCGTCCTCCGTGGGCAGGGACAGCGTCCGGCGTCCAGGCCCCGGCCCCTCGGAGGCGCTGCGTGAGGCACGTGGTTTAAAGGAACTTAAACCTTCGGGGGAATTTCTAATCACTTTTAATTTCTTTTCTGATTGGAATTCTACTTGGAGTTCTATTGGGGGGGAAATTAATGTTTGTGGTGGGAAAATATTTGTAACCACTCATCTGATCCTCCTTTATTCACTCACTCATTCAGGCACTTGTTCACTCTCTCGCTAATTCATTCACTCATTTATTCACTCATTCATTCTTCATTCACGCACTCACTCACATATTCACTCACTTATTCACACATTCACTCAGTCATTCACTCACTCACTCACTCATTCACTCACTCACTCATTCGCTCACTCACTCACTCAGTCATTCACTCACTCATTCACTCAGTCACTCATTCGCTCAGTCATTCACTCACTCACTCACTCATTCACTCACTCACTCATTCGCTCACTCACTCACTCAGTCACTCACTCACTCAGTCATTCACTCACTCAGTAACTCACTCACTCATTCACTCACTCACTCATTCGCTCGCTCACTCACTCACTCAGTCATTCACTCACTCACTCACTCACTCACTCTTTGCACAAGTGCCTGGGGAGTGAGCAGCCGGCAGTCCAGTCTCACCGGGAGCTGCGTGGCCAACAGGGCAGCTGTCCTCAGGTGTGACCCACAGAGGCGCTGCCTCCTGTTTGGGGGGGGTGAGCATCCCCACGTAGACCTGAGGACACGGGCACGCACTATCCCCTTCATGGGGGTCAGGGGGGTGCGTTTTAGGGCCAGAAGCTCACTCTTCCCTTCCTCCCTTCACAAGCGTTTAGGAGCCGGTTTTGGGCCTCACCTTTCGAAGCTCCGTCTGTCTAAGAAAGTTTCCTAGGAACCACTTGGGGGTGTGACTGTGCTGGTACATGAGCGCGAAGGGACACATTAAAAACGCGTTCTCGTAGCTTGTCAGGAGCGCCCTCCGCGGTGCCGAGCACCTTCACCGCAGCTTTGTCGCCCTTAGCGGCTCATTGCAGGTGTCCTAGCCCTGTGGTCGGCAAACTCGTTCGTCCATGGAGCCAAGTACCAACAGCACAACGATTGAAATTTCTTTGGAGAGCCACATTTAAAAAAACATATGTTTTATTGATTTTTTTACAGAGAGGAAGGGGGAGAGAGAGCTAGAAACATCGATGAGAGAAATACATTGACCAGCTGCCTCTTGCACACCCCCTACTAGGGATGTGCCCGCAACCAAAGACATGCCCTTGACCGGAATCGAACCTGGGACCTTTTGGTCGGCAGGCCGACGCTCTGTCCACTGAACCACACCGGTTTCGGCAAGAGCCACATTTTTTAAACAACTTCTCACGCCACTTCTTCAAAATAGATTCCCCCAGGCCGTGGTGTTTTGTGGAAGAGCCACACTCAAGGGGCCAAAGAGCCGCGTGTGGCTCGTGAGCCGCAGTTTGACGACCGCGGTCCCCGTCGGAAAGACCGCCTTTCATCGTAAGACCTCCGGTTCCTCAAACCTGTCCCGGCACTCACGTCTCCTAACGACTCCAGCTGTTTCCCGTGGACCGTGCCGGCCACGGCCACGGCCACGGCCACGGCCACGGGGAGGGACGCGCACGGAAGGCTGGGGGGGCGGCCGTGGGAGGCCACGCCTCTCAGACTGGCGTGGCCACACCCTCCTGGGCCTTTCGGATCCCGTCCTGTGTGTGTCATCGTCGTAAAGCACGGGAAAGCGGGAACGTGTTCTCGAATGTCCTGTGCGCCTCGGACCGGAGGGGTGGGCCGCCCTGGGTCCCGCGTCCCCTCCCCGTGGCAGGGCGGGCGGACTCTGCCCCCTTCCCCGGCGACCTCACTCCTCCGCCGGGGAAGGAAGTGTCTGCTTCCTCCCCACCCGCCAGGAGTGCCCCGCTTCCTCCTAACGGGCAGCCTCCGGACCGGCTGCTCTTGTTGCTGCTGTTTGTGTTCTGTTTATTTTTATTGATGTCAGAGAGGAAGGAGAGGGAGGGAGAAACATCCCTGATGAGAGAGAATCACTGGTCAGCTGCCTCCTGCACGCCCCACCCTGGCGATGGAGCCCGCCACCCGGGCCTGTGCCCTGACCCGGGATCCAACCGGGACCTCCTGGTTCCTCCGTCGATGCTCAGCCGCGGAGCCACTCGCCTGGGCTGGAAGCTTGTACCTTTGGATGCCCTCACCCATTTCTTTTTAAAGAAAATACTTATACATTAAAAAAAAGTATATATATTTTATCATTTTTTAAAATATATATTTTTTATTGATTTTTTTTACAGAGAGGAAGGGAGAGGGATAGAGAGTTAGAAACATCGATGAGAGAGAAACATGGATCAGCTGCCTCTTGCACACCCTCTACTGGGGATGTGCCCACAACCAAGGTACATGCCCTTGACCGGAATCGAACCTGGGACCTTTCAGGCCGCAGGCCAATGCTCTATCCACTGAGCCAAACCGGTTTTGGCAGTACTTATACATTTAACCTGAAGTGTTTTTACATGTAACACACAGAACACCGGTCACCATAGAGGCGTGCAGTGCCACTGTGCCCCCTTTCAGCTCCAGGCATGCATTTCCTCTGAAGTGTTTTTACATGTAACACACAGAACACCGGTCACCATAGAGGCGTGCAGTGCCCCCTTTCAGCTCCAGGCATGCATTTCCTCTGAAGTGTTTTTACATGTAACACACAGAACACCGGTCACCATAGAGGCGTGCAATGCCACTGTGCCCCCTTTCAGCTCCAGGCATGCATTTCCTCTGAAGTGTTTTTACATGTAACACACAGAACACCGGTCACCATAGAGGCGTGCAGTGCCCCCTTTCAGCTCCAGGCATGCATTTCCCACAGGTTTTTAAAGAGCCCGTTCTGTGATCGGGATTGCGGCCACATAGTTCGTGGAACCTGTGGTTTGTGCTATAAAAGCTGGCACATCCGCAGGCCTTTGTCCCCCCGCCCCCCGGCCCCACCGCCCCCCGGCCTCCTGGAAGAGCAGCCTGGACAGAGCTGCCGGGGTGACGAAGCTCTTGGCCAGGTTCACCCGAGGGTCCTTGTGTCCCAGGGACGGGAACCAGGGAGGTAAACTGAGGAAAGTGCCCTTCCTCCTCGGCCCCTGAGAGGACGTCAGAGCCCCGACCCCCAAGCCGCCCGAAGGTCCCCCGCCCAGGGCGGCCGGCACCTCGAACCCAGCCGTCTCTGTCCGGCTGGAAGGGGTTCTGCTGGAAACACCTGTGAACACGTCGTCTCTGTCAAACTGCAGGAAACGAAGTGGAACACGACACGAACAATAACGAGGAGGAGGAGGAGGAGGAGGGAGAGCAGTTCGACTTTGACAGCGGAGATGAGGCTCCGGAAGCGGACAGAGGGGCCCCGGGCGCCCCCGAGGCCGGGCCCGTGGCAGCCGCCGCCCCCACCAGCTCCGGTGAGTGCCCGGGGCCCCGGACCAGGCCGCCTGCCCCCTCCTCCGGGGCAGGAAGGCCGCTGGGCCGGGCCTGGAGCGAGGTGTGCCGTCTGGGCTGTGGCTGGGCACTGGAACTCGCCACTTGCAGTCTGCCAGCCTCGGCGACGCCCGCTCCTCGAGGGAGGTCAGTGTTCCTGGCGTCCATGAGCCAGCCCCCCAGGTGCTGCTGCCCGCGGAGGGCGGTCCGGCTGCTGGGGGACCCGAGGGGGACTCTGCCTGTTGGCACTGAGGGGCCCGGTCCGTCTGTGCCTGGTCCCAGCCTGTGCTTCCCGGTCTGTAACAGCCTCTCAGCGGCCACGGCCTCCTGCCCAGCGCGCACCTCCGTCCGTCCGCCCAGAGGGCCTCCAGAGCCTGGCACTAGGAGCGGGCGGGGGGACACTGCTGCCCGGCGCGGGCCTGATGCCGGGTTTGCCTCCAGGCGGGGAAGGCGGGACGGGCACCGACGTGGCCGCCCCTGTGGAGCCAGCGAAGCCTGGGGCCCCAGCGAGAGTGAACCCCTACTCCGTCATCGACATCACGCCCTTCCAGGAAGAGCAGCCTGCGCCCCCGGAGCCCGAGGCCGAGGAGGAGGGCGTGAGCCTGCCCGTGCCCAGCGGGTACTCCGTGCCTGTGCCCTGCGGCTACGCCGTGCCCTCCAGCCTGCCCGCGCTCCTGCCCGCCTACTCCAGCCCCGTCATCGTGCGCCCCGCGTCCCCGGACGAGGAAGGTGGGCCCTTCCCCTGCCCCTGTCCCCGTGCGAGACGGACTTCGTGCGCACACGCGTGTATGCATGTGTGTGCGCGTGTGCAAGTCCGGAGGTGTGGCTGTCAGTGAGTTTGTGTAGGAGTGGAAATGTGTGTGTGCATGAGGTGTGTATGTGTGCATGCATATATGTGTGGTTGTGTGTGTGTGAATGTGTGTGTGTGCATGACTGTATATGGTGTGTGGGAATGTGTGTGAGTGTATGTGTGTGTATGTGCACGTGTGTGTGGCTGTGTGTGTGTGAGTGTGTGTGCATATGTGAGAGCAGGGACGGTTTGGTTGTCCACTATCACCAACTTAACACCCTGCAGGCCAGTAGTTTCATTGCCAGCTGTACTGAGTGGCCAGGTAAGTTTCTATCGAATGAGTACAAAAAACGTTTTACATACGTGTTAACGGCATACTTTAAATTACATGCCGGATGCATTTTGAAGTTATTTGTTACATGTTCTTACAAGCTAACATCTCTTTAAAGTATGAGACTCGTACGGCACCGTGTGACGTGAAAACACGAGTGCACTCGTGACCCGTCTGCAGTGTGTGAGCATTTCTGCCTGGGACTCTGAGGTCACACGCAGACACTCCCAGTGCGCCCCCTCGTCATTCCCGTGGACGTACGGAGCGGAGGGCCTCGTCCTGTGAACGCCCTCCGGAGGAGCAGCTGGACGGGGCCTGTGCCCCAGGGTCGGACACGCACACACCACGTTGGTGCCCTTTTCCTTCTGCCTGTGTCCGACGCCCTGGGCCATCGCTCTGCATGTAACCCCACGTGGAAGACATTCTACCCAAAACCCCTCGAACCCATCACTCACCCCCCTTCCTGCTAAGATACGCCAATCCTTGGTCAGAAACAAAGCAGGAAATCATTTTGGAGTGAAAATCAACTTGCATTTTTATTGGCCTCTGGCAACACGAGTGTGTGTGTGTTCTCTCTCTCTCTCTCTCTCTCTCTCTCTCTCTCTCTCTCTCTCTCTCTCTCTCTCGGCAGAGGCCCCCGAGGTGGCGGTGGACGGCCAGTGCAACTCCCTGAGCTCCGAGGAGCCAGCGAACAGGTGCCGGGCGGCCCTCCCAGGGCCGGGGGCCGGCGTGGGGAGGGGCCGGCGGCCAGGGCCCCGGGGCTCCTCACCGCTGTCCGTCAGCCTCTGCCCTCTCGCCGGGGCCCACGTGGTCCCCCTGAACACGGGACTGCGAGACGCCCGTGCCATCCGTGTGGGAGGCGAGCGGGGAGACCTCGGCCGGGGGAGAGCCGGGCCGGCCTGCCTCCTCGGCGAGGCCCAGACCCCCGGGGGGAAGAGAGGGTTTTAACTTGTTTGAGCCAGATTTCACCGAGCCCTCCCAGCTGGTCCACCGGCCGGCCTTCCTCTGCCCGGGTGCCGGGGAACCCTCCTGCGCAGACTCCTCTCTCCCGCAGCCGGGCGGTCAGCGTGGGCCGCGCGCGCAGAGCCGGGGGCCGCGGGCTAGAGGACGGTCTGGGGTGACGTGCCGTCCGTCTCCTGCAGCGAGGACCCGGCCCAGGCTGAGGACAGCGCCCTGGCCCGCTGGGCGGCCGACCCCGCCAACACCGCCTGGATGGACAGTAAGCTGCCCGCCGCCCGCCAGGGCTGCCCGTGCCCCGGGTCCTCGCCACTCCCCTGCTGTGCCAGGCCCAGCCCCGTAGCCTCGTGCCCTGCGTCGGGGCTAAAGGTTCTGACATCCGTCACTCACTCCGTCCTGTCACTGGGAGCGCTCCCGCCAGCACGGCGCCCCCTGGTGTTTGTGAAATGGCTGGGGGTTTCGGACTGGACCGAGAGGCTGCCCCAGGCCCCCAGCCAGCAGCCCCACCAGACACAGACGGCCTCCTCCCGCCAGCTGGTGCCTCTCCCTGGGGGGGGCGGGGTGCAGCCACCACGGACCCACGGCGGCCACGGCGGCCACGTGTAGTTAGAGAGGGCAGCTGTTTTCCCTGGATGTACTGGTTGTTTTTCATTTTTTGTTAATCCTCACCTGAGGATAGTTTTCCATTGATTTCCAGGGAGAGTGGAAGGGAGAGGGGAAGACAGAGAGAAACACCGATGTGAGAGAGACTCACTTATGGGCTGCCTCCAGCATGCACCCCGACCAGGGCCTGGGCCCGGGAGGAGCCTGCCACTGAGGTGCCTGCCCTTGACCGGAACCGGACCCAGGACCCTGTGGTCTGCAGGCCGCTGCTCTCCCCACTGAGCCAACCCGGCCAGGGTGATGTACTCGTTTTTAAATTTTAAAGGAAAAGCGAACTTGCTTTTCCAGCCGCCTCCTTCCCACCGGCTCATCAGTGGGGTGGTTTCCTTCAGCCCCGAGCCCACGCCCTGCCCTCCCCACAGTGCTCACGCGTGGCAGGTGCATGTGCCCGGCCGATGGCTGCGGGACGGCCGGCTCCCTGGGGACGGGCCCTGCCCCAGGACCTGCGCTCGGCGGTCAGCTGTCCTCACAGGCCCTCTCCCTGCAGACGCTGAGGAAGCCGTTTACGACGACGTGCCCAGGGAGGAGTCGGACTCCGAGCCAGGTGGGCCCCGTCCGCGCTGCGTGTCCAGAGACGGGGGCCGTCTCTCCCGGCAGGCAGATGCCGCCTGAACACACTCCTCTCTCTGTGTGTGCCTGTGTGTCAGTCTGTGTTCTCTGTCTCACAGTGTCCCTGGATCCGTGTGGTGGGCTCACCTGTGTGTGTTCCCATCACAGCACTTCAGAGAGGGTCGTGTCTTCTTTTAAATACATTTATGTTGATCTCAGAGATGGGAGTGAGAAACGTCAGTAAGGAGAGGATCATTGGCCAGGTGCCTCCTTCACGCCCCACACTGGGGATCAAGCCTGAGACCTTGGCGTGTGCCTGTTTAGGCCTGATCGATCCCAAAGGGCCCACAGGGATCAGAGGGCTTAACTTCAGGAATCGAACCTGGGACCCTTCAGCCCATTGACCGACGCTCTGACCACCTAGCAGCACCAGCTGGGACTAGAGGGTCATCTTAATTTCTCTAAAGAAGCAGAAGGAGTTGAAATGTGAGATGTATGAACGAAAAGGTTGGGAACATGTAGGTGAGATGCTCCAGTGTACATCTAACAAATGAGAAAGTAGAAGACAGGACTAAGAACGCTCTAGAATTAAAGGAAAACACACGTTCCCGGATGGCAGGGATGCGGCTGCGGAGTGGGCCACTCCCGGGCCCGGCAGGTGATGCCTCGGCACCGTGTCCCGGCGAGCCCCCACAGGCCCAGGCGGCGGTGCCCCGGGAGCCGTGGTTCGGGGAGGAGCTGTGTCTCCGGCGGGGGCGGCGGGGCGACAGGCACAGCGCCGGGAGAACCCGCCCCCTCCACCCCGAGTTCTGCCGCGGGAGCCTCTCCCAGGAGCGATGGCGACGGAGCCCTCCCCGCCAGACTCCGGAGAAACACCGATGTCGTTCCGGTCCAAGGGAAGGGACGTGGAACACCAAGGGAAGCAGGAGAACGGTGAGCAGCTGGACCGGCAGACAGTGAGCCGTGGGAGCCGCACCCAGCCGGCGGGGAGCGGAGCCTCGGCGAGGCCGACCCGGAACCGCCGTCCGTGTCCGTGCGACGTTCCGGGGAAGCACGTAGACGCTGGCTTGTATGTGCCAGGCCAGGCCTGCCGTTTGTGGGCGCCCTGAAAGGTCAGAAAGAGAGGATTTACCTCCAGGATTGGTGGAGTGACACCCACCTGGCGCCAGCAAGAACACGTAAAGTGAGATGGCACGGCGAACGGCGAGGCAGGAAGATGGCAGAGTGAGCCCAGCGTATTGCTGCTGACAAATACTAGAGGCCCGGGCCCCGGTGCACGAAAATCATGCCAGAGCAGGCCTTCCTCCCCCTGGGACGCAGGATTGGGCTTCCCTCCCTCCGCCCGGCCTGTCCGGAAGGACGTCTGGTCTAATTAGCATATTACGCTTTTATCAGTATAGATGATTGGGCTCCCGTCACCAGGAACAGAGGTTCCTGGGTTGGATAACATAGCAAAGCCAGACACGTTATGAGAACTATGTAAGGACACAGGACATTTGTATGTAAGCATTTGTATGGAAAAAGGAATATAAGCCAATGCTCACCACTACATAGCCAGTACGACTGGGTATTATATGGTGTGTTAGCGATAAAACATGACTAGATAGAGATTCCTCCACAGAGAACGATGACACAGTTCTGAACGTGTGTGCATCCAGTAACATGGCCTAAAACATAGAAAACAGCCTGGCCGGTGTGGCTCAGTGGTTGAGTGTTGACTTATGAACCAGGAGGTCAATTTCCGGCCAGGGCACATGTCCAGGTTGTGGGCTCCATCCCCAGTTGGGGGAGTGCAGGAGGCAGCTAATCAATGATTTTCTCTCATCATTGATGTTTTTTTCTTTCCCTTTCCCTTCCTCTCTGAAATCAATAAAAATATATTTTAAAATATATCAATAAAAATATACATAAAAATATGTATAAAGCAAAAAGATCAGTACATAATTGTGTACTGTTGACTGGAAAGCCACACATGGGATCCTGAAGAGAATAGTTTCAGGACGCACAGCTTTTCAAACACCTGGGCGCTTCTGAAAACTGACTGCGCAGTAGTATGCCCCAAAGCAGATATTAATAAGCACACACATTTGACCATTAAAAGTCACATGACCTGGCCGGTTTGGTCAGTGGATAGAATGGTCTGCGGACTGAATGGCCCCCAGTTCGTTCCAGTCAAGGGCATATGGCTGGGTGTGGGCTCTTTCCCCAGTGTGGGGTGTGTAGGAGGCAGCCAATCAGTGATTCTCTTTCTTCTTTTTTATTTTATTAAATTATTATCTGTGTACATATTTTAACATCGCCCCCCCCCATACATACTCAATGATTCTCTTTCATCATTGATGTTTCTATCTCTCCCTCTCGCTCTCTGAAATAAATTTTTTAAAAAGTCACATGGCCACACACATATCCCATGGCCAAAGATGGAATTAGAGTGGAAGTTAGGAGATGTTTTAACTTGAATAATAATGAAAATATTACATAAGAACTTATAGAGTGGATTTAGAATAGTTAGAAATTAAAGAGATTATGGCATCTGCTAAAAAGAAACAGAAAGACTGAAAAATAATGAGCTCAGCATCCGACTCGGCAGTCAGAGAAGGGGAGGGAAGAAGTAAAAAGGACACGCACACTGGAACCAGGAGACAGGAAACGAGAGGACCCACCAAGCGCAAGTGTAATTCTCTGAGAATGAGAGCAGGAGTCCCTGTGAGGACAGGCTTGTCATTGCCTTGGCGTGTCCTTCAGAGGGGCTGCGGTGATAGAGCCCTTTCAATCCGGGAACAGATGATTTATAGTCTTATTAAGCCATTGACCCATCTATCCATATACCCATCCATCTATTTATCCACCCGTCTATCCATCCACCCACTCATCCACCCATCTAACCATCCATCTAATTGTCCATCCATCCATCTAACAAGCTACCTACCCACCATCCATCCACCCACCCTTCCATCCATCTACCCATCCATCCATCTACCCACCCTTCCATCCATCCACCCTTCCATCCATCCATCCATCCACCCATCCATCTATCTACCCACCCTTCCATCCACCCACCCTTCCATCCATCTACCCATCCATCCATCTACCCACCCTTCCATCCATCCACCCTTCCATCCATCCATCCATCCATCCATCCACCCATCCATCTATCTACCCACCCTTCCATCCATCCACCCTTCCATCCGTCCATCCATTCACCCATCTAACCATTCATCCATCTCTCCACCCTTCCATCCATCCATCCATCCATCCATCCATCCAACCATTCATCCATCTCTCCACCCTTCCATCCATCCATCCATCCATCCATCCACCCACCCACCCACCCATCTAACCATCCATCTATCCTTCCATCCATCCACCCATCTAACCATCCATCCATCCATCCAACCATCCATCTAACTGTCCATCCATCCATCCATCATCCACCCACCTACTCTCTCCATCTTCCCTTCCATCTGTCTACCCATCTATCCATCTATTTGTCCTTCCATTCACCCACCCTCCCATCCATCTACCCATCCATCCATCTAACCGTCCATCATTCATCCATCCAACAATCCATCCATCTAATCATCTATCCATCCATCCATCCACCATCCACCCATTCATTATCCATCCACCCATCCACCCAAAACATTTCTATCCCTTACATTTATCTAAACCACATGTGTCAAACACAAGGCCCGCGGGCCAAATCCGTCCCGCCAGGCCTTGCAATGTGGCCCGCACCGCGCTGTCATCACTGCACTCCGCTGCATTTCCATCACAATGACAGTTTATGACTGTTCAGTAAACCATTCGGCCCGCGATTTAGGCTGGATTTTAGATTTTGGCCCCTTCTCTGATTGAGTTCGACACCCCTAATCTAAACAAACAATTTTCTCCGTGGGAAGGTCTTTGTGACCAATAATCATTGTGACTGGGTTTCGTGTCAGTGTGAGTGTGGATTTTGTGTTGGTGTGACTGGATTTCGTGTCGGTGTGAGAGTGGATTCTGTGCAGCACCAGGGCCTCAGGATACAGATGGGGCTGAGTGTCAGAGCTTCGGGAAGACCCAGGCATCTCCAGCCCCACAGGCCCCACATAATGCCCCCCGGAGGGGCAGCCCGAGCCGGCCCCGCCCGCTGCTCCTCTGAAGCGGCCCAGCCACGTGGTGAAACGAGGACCTGCAGGACTCGGCGGGTGCGGGGTGCGCTCCTAACTCCGTCCTGTGCTCGCCCTCAGATGAGCTGATCTACGACGCCGTGGAGAACGGAGACGAGGGTGGAAACAGCTCGCTGGAGTACGGGTGGAGCTCCAGTGAGTTCGAGAGTTACGGGGAGCAGAGCGACTCCGAGGGCAGGAACGGGGTCCCCCGGTCCTTCCTGCGCAGCAGCCACCGGAAGCAGGTGCGTGTGCGCCGTCGGCTTATGGCACAACCGGGCCGGCCGTGGGATGCCGGCTCACAAGATGGGCACATGAGTGTTTTAGGTGCCGGTGGGCGGCTCGAGGCGAGCACAGGGTTGGCAGAAGAGAAGGGGCCCACGTCGCGGCAGGTGGGAGCGCACGTGTGGAGCTCTGCCCGCAGAGGCCGGGAGAGCTGTGCCCTGCGTGTTCCAGTGAGCTCAGCGCCGTCCTGTGGTGACCGGGTGCTCGGTGATCTGCCTGCTGCCGAGGGGGAGCCGGGCTGCTGGGCAGTGACACTCGCTATCCCTCAGGGACGTCGGAGTCCGGTGCCCACCATGGGCAGGAAGACATAACATAGACCCCGTGACAGGACAGGTCCGGGCTGCCCACGACCACGCCAGAGGGCAGTGTGTGTGTGTGTCTGACCTCAGGGCCCAGCGGGGGACGCAGGATGGAGGCCTGGAGTCTGGGACGGGGTGGAGGCAGCTCAGGTGTGTGAGGTCCCGGGTTGCCGTGGTGACTGGCTGTGCCACATCCACTGTGGTTGCTGGGGTTTGGGCTGTTTTCAAAAGGGGTGCTATGTTCTGACGTCTGCAGTGATGGCAGCGTCCTCGTGTACTTTGGAGGTTGAGATGCAGCCTGGTGTGACCTGGTGGGAGGGACAGACACAGCCCGGTGTGACCGGGTGGGTGTGACCTGGTGGGTGGAACCCAAGGACCAGGCTCCTGGCTGGCTGAGAAGTCAGGTGAGAACCACCCTGTGGCACCAGTTCTCGCCCCGGTACTGTGGGTGTGCTGACTGGGAGCGGGGCCCTGGCATAGCAATGTGGACACTGTGGTCACACTGAGACCTCGCTGTGTTCCTCCTGTGAGCCCCGCTGGCTGTCCCCCTGCGAGTCCTGCAGGCCGCATCCAGGGTTCTTCCGTGTGGAGATGACGGACGGACGGACGGACGGACGGGCGTCCTTCCTGCAGGCCTCCCAGATCGGTCACTTACCTCATCCCGATGGTGGGACGGGGCCAGGCCTCCATGTGTGTTTGCCGGCACGCACAGACAGCTCCCAGCCGGCTCACCAGGGGTGGCGTCTGTCCCGAGCTGCTGCCATCACACGTGCTTATTTTTATTTTAAAAAAATGTATTTTATTGATTTCAGAGAGGGAGGGGCAGAGAGGGGGAGAGAGAAACACCAGTGATGGGAGAGAGTCATGAGCCGGCTGCCTCCTGCACGCCCCCCTCTGGGGATGGAGCCCACAGCCCAGGCCTGTGCCCTGAGCGGGAATCCAGCGGGACCTCCTGGGTCCGAGGCCGGCACTCAGCCAGGGGCCACGCGGCCGGGCCGCAGTCACTGGTGTCTGTCTCGGGGCTGGCGGCGTGGCGGTGGCTCCCGGGAGACCGTCAGGGTAAGACTGCGGTCCCCGGAGGGCGCCTTGTGAAAGATGTCTCTCTGTGCCCAGCTGTCCCACGACCTGGCCCGGGTGAAGGCGCGCTATGAGAGAAAGATGAGAGAGCTGGTGGCCAGCACAGTGGGCGCGGGGGAGATGCAGCAGCTAAAGCAGAAGCAGGAGCTGAAGGTAGCGTGGCCCCTCCCCTCCCGCTGTGTCCACAAGGCGCCCGAGGCCCTGGGGACTGCTCGGCCACGCCCGGCGCTCAGCAGCCTCCTGTCCAGCTGGGGGCCATTTGCCTCCCTTCTCCCCCCCACTCTCCCGCCACTGGCAGAGGGGGTACCTAGAGGCCCCCAGGTGGGCCATCCCAGCCCCTGGAAGGCAGGCCCAGCAGCCTGCGACCAGCCGCCTGCAGAGCGCCCCCTGTGGTGGGGAAAGGCAGTGGCTTTTGGCGGAGACCCGTGAGGGGTTATGAGGACTTCCCGGGGACGATCAGTGGAAAGCGTCCAGTCCCTCAGCGCCCGAGGCCTGCAGCGGCACAGGCGCACGGCCCAGGAGCACGGCGGCCGGCTCCATCGTCCCGAGCGCAGTGGGTCCTGACCCGGTGTGAGGGCTGCGTTTGGACGCGTGATGGCCACCGGCTCCTTGAGATGTGTTCCATTTACTTGTTTACTTTTAAAGTATATTTTTTAATTG
Organism: Pipistrellus kuhlii; assembly: GCF_014108245.1. Taxonomy (NCBI): domain Eukaryota; kingdom Metazoa; phylum Chordata; class Mammalia; order Chiroptera; family Vespertilionidae; genus Pipistrellus; species Pipistrellus kuhlii. The sequence goes on along the minus strand of NW_023425458.1, from coordinate 79,992 downwards.
ATTTCAGAGAGGAAGGGAGAGACATCAGTGATGAGAGAGAATCACGGACTGGCTGCCTCTGCACGCCCCCATCTGGGTATGGAGCCCACACCCGGGCCTGTGCCTTCCCGGGGAATGGAACTGAGACCTCGTGGTTCAGAGGTCAATGCTCAACCACGGAGCCACGCCGCCGGGCCACTGCGCTGTGTTTCAAAGGCCCCTGTCTCATGCAGCTTCCTGCAGCCCGGGCCCCGCCCCTCCTGTGGCCGTGGCCGTGGCCGTGGCCGTGTGCCGAGTGCGCTTACCTGGACGTCCACGTCTGCCTGGCATCGTCCCCTCCCCGCTGCTCTGTGCCCAGTGTGTCTGTGCTGTGTGCCCAGTCTGTGTGCTCTGTGCCCAGTGTGTGTGTGTGTGTGTGTGGGGGGGTGACAGTGTGTCTGTGTGGGGACAATGTGTGTGTGTGTGTGGGGGGACAATGTGTTTGTGCTCTGTGCCGTGTGTGTGTGTGTGTGTGTGTGGGGGGGGGGTGACAGTGTGTCTCTGTGGGGACAATGTGTGTGTGTGTGGGGGGACAGTGTGTTTGTGCTCTGTGCCGTGTGTGTGTGTGTGTGTGTGGGGGGGAGACAGTGTGTCTCTGTGGGGACAATGTGTGTGTGTGTGGGGGGGACAGTGTGTTTGTGCTCTGTGCCGTGTGTGTGTGTGTGTGTGTGTGGGGGGGGGGGGGACAGTGTGTGTCTGTGGGGACAATGTGTGTGTGTGGGGGGACAGTGTGTTTGTGCTCTGTGCCCAGTGTGTGTGTGCTGGGTGTAGGGACAGTGTGTCTGTGTGGGGACAATGTGTGTGTGGGGATAGTGTGTGTGTGCTGGGTGTGGGGACGGTATGTCTGTGTGGGGACAGTGTGTGTGTGGGGATAGTGTGTGTGTGTGTGTGTGGGGGGATAGTGTGTGTGTGCTGGGTGTGTGTGGGGATAGTGTGTGTGTGCTGGGTGTGGGGATAGTGTGTGTGTGCTGGGTGTGGGGACGGTGTGTGTGTGCTGTGTGTGGGGATAGTGTGTGTGTGTGTGTGGGGGTAGTGTGTGTGTGCTGGGTGTGGGGATAGTGTGTGTGTGTGTGGGGGGGATAGTGTGTGTGTGTGTGTGTGGGGGGATACTGTGTGTGTGCTGGGTGTGTGTGGGGATAGTGTGTGTGTGCTGGGTGTGGGGATAGTGTGTGTGTGCTGGGTGTGGGGACGGTGTGTGTGTGCTGTGTGTGGGGATAGTGTGTGTGTGTGTGGGGGGTAGTGTGTGTGTGCTGGGTGTGGGGATAGTGTGTGTGTGTGTGGGGGGGATAGTGTGTGTGTGTGTGTGTGGGGGGGGATACTGTGTGTGTGCTGGATGTGTGTGGGGATAGTGTGTGTGTGCTGGGTGTGGGGATAGTGTGTGTGTGCTGGGTGTGGGGACGGTGTGTGTGTGCTGTGTGTGGGGATAGTGTGTGTGTGTGTGGGGGGGGGTAGTGTGTGTGTGCTGGGTGTGGGGACGGTGTGTCTGTGTGGGGACAGTGTGTGTGTGGGGATAGTGTGTGTGTGTGTGGGGATAGTGTGTGTGTGCTGGGTGTGGGGACGGTGTGTGTGTGCTGGGTGTGGGGATGGTGTGTGTGTGCTGGGTGTGGGGACGGTGTGTGTGTGCTGTGTGTGGGGATAGTGTGTGTGTGTGTGTGTGTGGGGGTAGTGTGTGTGTGCTGGGTGTGGGGATAGTGTGTGTGTGTGTGGGGGGGGGGGATAGTGTGTGTGTGCTGGGTGTGGGGACGGTGTGTCTGTGTGGGGACAATGTGTGTGTGGGGATAGTGTGTGTGTGTGGGGGATAGTGTGTGTGTGCTGGGTGTGTGTGGGGATAGTGTGTGTGTGCTGGGTGTGGGGACGGTGTGTCTGTGTGGGGACAATGTGTGTGGGGATAGTGTGTGTGTGGGGATAGTGTGTGTGTGTGTGTGTGTGTGTGTGTGGGGATAGTGTGTGTGTGTGTGTGTGGGGGGATAGTGTGTGTGTGCTGGGTGTGGGGATAGTGTGTGTGTGTGTGTGGGGGGGGGGGATAGTGTGTGTGTGTGTGTGGGGGGGGATAGTGTGTGTGTGCTGGGTGTGGGGACGGTGTGTCTGTGTGGGGACAATGTGTGTGTGGGGATAGTGTGTGTGTGTGTGTGTGTGGGGATAGTGTGTGTGTGTGTGTGTGTGTGTGGGGATAGTGTGTGTGTGTGTGGGGGGATAGTGTGTGTGTGCTGGGTGTGGGGATAGTGTGTGTGTGTGTGTGGGGGGGGATAGTGTGTGTGTGCTGTGTGTGGGGACGGTGTGTGTGTGCTGTGTGTGGGGACGGTGTGTGTGTGCTGGGTGTGGGGACGGTGTGTGTGTGCTGTGTGTGGGGACGGTGTGTGTGTGCTGGGTGTGGGGACGGTGTGTGTGTGCTGTGTGTGGGGACGGTGTGTCTGTGTGGGGACAATGTGTGTGTGGGGATAGTGTGTGTGTGTGTGTGGGGGGGGATAGTGTGTGTGTGGGGATAGTGTGTGTGTGTGGGGGGGGTAGTGTGTGTGTGCTGGGTGTGTGTGGGGATAGTGTGTGTGTGCTGGGTGTGGGGATAGTGTGTGTGTGTGTGTGTGTGTGTGTGGGGATAGTGTGTGTGTGCTGGGTGTGTGTGGGGATAGTGTGTGTGTGCTGTGTGTGGGGACGGTGTGTGTGTGCTGGGTGTGGGGACGGTGTGTGTGTGTGTGTGTGGGGGATAGTGTGTGTGTGCTGGGTGTGGGGATAGTGTGTGTGTGTGTGTGTGTGGGGGGATAGTGTGTGTGTGCTGGTTTTGGGGACGGTGTGTGTGTGTGTGGGGGATAGTGTGTGTGTGCTGGGTGTGGGGATAGTGTGTGTGTGCTGGGTGTGGGGACGGTGTGTGTGTGTGTGTGTGGGGAGATAGTGTGTGTGTGCTGGGTGTGGGGACGGTGTGTCTGTGCTGGGGCGGGAGCAGGACCAGGGCCATCAGTCAGGCTCGCTCAGTCAGGGTCCGGCAGGTCCCTCGGGTGGCCATGTCTGGGCTGGGCCGGCCCAGGCGAGTACAGGGCCTGGCGGGTTCCGGGAGCCCCGTTAGTCAGCAGAAGCCTGTGAGGGTGGCTGGGTCCTGGAGCGGTTTGGAACTGGCGGATGGTCGGTCGGGAGCGGCAGGGTCCCAGGGAGGCGGGCACATGGGCAGCCTTGGGGGCGGGTGGGCAGGTACCCCAGGGCCTGCTGGCTCCTCCCTCTGGCCAGACACAGGCTCTCCTCTCCTCTCCTCTCCTCGCCCGCAGTTCCTCCCCAGCTCCGGGCCAGGCCTCCTGTCCCTGCACATGGGGGGCGGGGGGGAGAGGGAGCCAAGACGGGAACGGGCTGGACGAGCACAGCGGCCGGGTCAGGGGAGGAGAGTGGGGGTCGGGGGAGGATAAGGGGGCTCGGGGGAGGATAAGGGGGCTCGGGGGGAGGAGAGGGGGGCTCAGGGGGAGGAGAGTGGGGCTCGGGGGAGGATAAGGGGGCTCGGGGGGAGGAGAGGGGGGCTCAGGGGGAGGAGAGTGGGGCTCGGGGGAGGATAAGGGGGCTCGGGGGGAGGAGAGGGGGGCTCGGGGGGAGGAGAGTGGGGCTCGGGGGAGGATAAGGGGGCTCGGGGGGAGGAGAGGGGGGCTCGGGGGGAGGAGGAGGGGGGCTCGGGGGGAGGAGGAGGGGGGCTCGGGGGGAGGAGGGGGGGCTCGGGGGAGGAGAGGGGGGCTCAGGGGGAGGAGAGTGGGGCTCGGGGGAGGATAAGGGGGCTCGGGGCGGGAGAGGGGGGCTCGGGGGGAGGAGAGTGGGGCTCGGGGGGAGGAGAGGGGGGCTCGGGGGGAGGAGAGGGGGGCTCGGGGGGAGGAGAGGGGGGCTCGGGGGGAGGAGGAGGGGGGCTCGGGGGGAGGAGGGGGGGGCTCGGGGGGAGGAGGGGGGGGCTCGGGGGGAGGAGGAGGGGGGCTCGGGGGGAGGAGGGGGGGGCTCGGGGGGAGGAGAGGGGGGCTCGGGGCCATGGAGGAGGGAAGCTTCGGGGGTGTCAGGGCGCACCGTCCACAGGATGCTGTCGTCGGTCGAAGGGATGCGGGAGCCAGGGGCCCAGCTGCTCGCAGGGTGGATGTGGAGGGGGGTGGGGGGGCAGAGGGGTCCTCCGGCTGCGGAAGTGGGGCCTGCTGGGCGCTGATGCGGTTCAGTTCGGGGGGGGGGGGGGGGAGCATGGTCTTGGTGGACGGCTTTGGGAGGCGCCTGCGGCTGGGGCGGGGCGGGGGGCGGGGAAGGGCTTGCAGGGACGGTGGGCTGGAGATGCACTGTGTGATGTCACCTGGGAGCTGCTCACGGGGGTGGGGGGCAGGTGGGGGGGTGGGGGGGTAGTGGGGTAGTGGGCGCGGGGCGGCATGCTCACACCGGAGCCCCAATCTGCAGGCACGGGGCAGCCCCGACCAATCTGGAGTGCCAGCCGCCCGCCCTGGGCTGGCAGCAGGTCCGGGCAGGGCGCACGGCCGGGCTTGAGGCCAGTGGTGCTGGCGGGAGGGGCGGCAGCCCAGGGGGGGTACCTGAGCCTCTCCCGGGACCAGGAGGCGGGTCCCAGGTCACTCGGAGGGTGTGGGCCTCCCCTCGGAGGCCGCCCACGCTTCTCTGGAGGAAGCCCTGGTCCCCGAGGCCAGCCCTCAGACCTGGGCCCTTTAAGAACCGGACGCACTCTGCCGGCCGCTCTGAGACGCTGGCGGGCTGGGTCAGCGAGGCCCCCGGCCGGGGCAGCCTGTGGCCGCAGGTGTCCGCAGAGGTGTGGAGGCCGGCCTGGTCCTGCCCCCGCTGTCCCTCTGTCTGTCCTGCCCGTCCCTCTGTCTGCCTGCAGTCACTGTGTCTTGCCATTGAGTGCGTGCAGCGCTCTGTGCCGTGGGCTGTGGGCCGTGGACGGGGCTGTGGTCAGTCGACGGGGCTGTGGGCCGTGGACGGGGCTGTGGGCAGTGGACGGGGCTGTGGGCCATGGACGGGGCTGTGGGCAGTGGACGGGGCTGTGGGCCGTGGACGGGGCTGTGGGCAGTGGACGGGGCTGTGGGCCGTGGCTGTGGGCAGTGGACGGGGCTGTGGGCCGTGGACGGGGCTGTGGGCAGTGGACGGGGCTGTGGGCAGTGGACGGGGCTGTGGTCAGTGGACGGGGCTGTGGGCCGTGGACGGGGCTGTGGGCAGTGGACGGGGCTGTGGTCAGTGGACGTGGCTGTGGGCTGTGGACGGGGCTGTGGGCAGTGGACGGGGCTGTGGGCAGTGGACGGGGCTGTGGGCTGTGGACGGGGCTGTGGGCAGTGGACGGGGCTGTGGGCCGTGGATGTGGCTGTGGTCAGTGGACGGGGCTGTGGGCTGGGGCTGTGGGCAGTGGACGGGGCTGTGGGCCGTGGACGGGGCTGTGGGCCGTGGACGGGGCTGTGGGCAGTGGACGGGGCTGTGGGCAGTGGACGGGGCTGTGGGCAGTGGACGTGGCTGTGGGCAGTGGACGGGGCAGTGGACGGGGCTGTGGGCACTGGATGGGGCTGTGGGCCGTGGACGGGGCTGTGGGCAGTGGACGGGGCCGTGGGCTGTGGGCCGTGGCTGTGGGCAGTGGACGGGGCTGTGGGCAGTAGACGGGGCTGTGGGCCGTGGCTGTGGTCAGTGGACGGGGCTGTGGTCAGTGGACGGGGCTGTGGTCAGTGGACGGGGCTGTGGGCCGTGGCTGTGGGCAGTGGACGGGGCGGTGGGCAGTGGACGTGGCTGTGGGCAGTGGATGGGGCTGTGGGCCGTGGACGGGGCTGTGGGCAGTGGACGGGGCTGTGGGCAGTGGATGTGGCTGTGGACCGTGGACATGGCTGTGGGCAGTGGACGGGGCTGTGGGCCGTGGCTGTGGGCAGTGGGCAGTGGACGGGGCTGTGGGCAGTGGACGGGGCTGTGGGCCATGGACGGGGCTGTGGGCAGTGGACGGGGCTGTGGGCCATGGCTGTGGGCAGTGGATGTGGCTGTGGACCGTGGACGTGGCTGTGGGCAGTGGATGGGGCTGTGGGCAGTGGACGGGGCTGTGGGCAGTGGATGGGGCTATGGACCGTGGACGTGGCTGCCTGAGGCTGGGTGGGCTGTGGAGCGCCAGGGCTGGCGGGCGGGCTGGTATGCCCTCTCCGAGGCCGAGGCCTTCCCCGCTCTGCCGGCTGCTTGCACTGCCGTGTCCCAATGAAGATGTAAACAGAGGGCTCTAACGCGTCAGTCACAGAAGGCTCTGAGCTAGTTTGCTCTTCCCTTTTAAAAAAATGTTTTTATTTTATTGGCTTCACAGAGGAAGGGAGAGGGAGAGAGTGAAACCTCCATGATAAGAGAGAATCAAGGACCAGCTGCCTCCTGCACTCCCCACACTGCCTCCTGGAACCCCGGGCCTGTGCCCCAACCGGGAATCGCACTGTGACCTCCTGGTTCATAGATGCACGCTCAGCCCCTGAGCCACGCCGGCCGGGCTGCTTCTCCCGGTTTTTGAAAAGGCAGACCGCCGGCACCGCACACACACACTCGGGCCCGCCAGGACCGCCCGCGGCTGGTCCAGAGCAGCCACCTGTGCTGGTGGACCGGCGGGGACGTGCCTGGGGAGCACGGAGCCCGCCTCACGCCCCTCGCCCGCAGGTGCAGAAGCTGATGAAGGCGGCCAAGGAGGGCACGCGGGACGGGCTGGAGAGGACCAAGGCCGCCGTGAAGAAGGGCCGCTCCTTCATCAGGACCAAGTCCTTCATCTCCCCAGGTGAGCGCTGCAGTGGAGTCGCTGCGCTGGCCAGCGGGAGCCCGGCTTCCGGCTGAGCGGCGCCCCCTGTGGGAGCTCACTGACCCCCAGCGAACCGCTCCTGCGCCAAGCCTCTGCCCCCTGGTGGTCAGGGCGTGTCATAGCCACTGGTCACTCTGCTGTTTGGTCGATTTGCTTATTAGCCTTGTGTTAGACTGGATCACAGCACAGCCACTTCCAGTTCACCGTCAGGACTAAACGCCCCCGCTGCCCTGGGAGGCGAGCTCCAGGGACTGAGCATTTCCGCACCAGCAGCGCCCTGTGGGAAGGGCGTGTGGCCTGGGGCGTCGGGGAGGGGCGGGAGTGGACGGGAACGGGAGGCTGCCATTGGCTGCTCCCGGTGTGCGGGGCGTGGTCTCCGGGTCACACCTTGTCACACCCGCTCGCCCCCTCCTCAGACCCCCGGCCGGGCCTCGAGGAGGAGCAGAGCGTGTTCATCGACGTGGACTGCCGGCACCCCGAGGCCGTGCTCACCCCGATGCCCGCGGGGCTGTCCCAGCAGCAGGTAGGGCGGCCGGCGGGCTCACCCGGCGGGGGCGGCCAGGGCCTGGGGGGGCCGGGGACCTGGGCGGCGGGGCCTGGGGGGCGGGGCCTGGGGGGCGGGGAACCTGGGGGCCGGGGCCTGGGGGGCCGGGTCCTGGGGGGCCGGGGCCTGGGGGGGGCCGGGGCCTGGGCGGTGGGGACCTGGGGGGCGGGGAACCTGGGGGGCGGGGCCTGGGCGGCGGGGAACCTGGGGGCCGGGGCCTGGGGGGCCGGGGCCTGGGGGGCCGGGGCCTGGGGGGCCGGGGCCTGGGGGGCCGGGGCCTGGGCTGCGGGGCCTGGGGGGGCCAGGGCCTGGGCGGCGGGGCCTGGGGGGCGGGGAACCTGGGCGGCGGGGCCTGGGGGGGCCGGGGCCTGGGCGGCGGGGACCTGGGGGGCCGGGGCCTGGACGGCAGGGAACCTGGGGGGCGGGGACCTGGGCTGCGGGCTCGGGGGGGGGGGGGGGGGCCGGGGCCTGGGCGGCGGGGAACCTGGGGGGCCGGGGCCTGGGGGCGGGGCCTGGGCGGCGGGGCCTGGGGGGGCCGGGGCCTGGGGGGCGGGGCCTGGGGGGCGGGGAACCTGGGGGGCGGGGAACCTGGGGGGCGGGGCCTGGGCGGCCGGGGCCTGGGGGGCGGGGGCCTGGGGGGCGGGGGCCTGGGCGGCGGGGAACCTGGGGGGCGGGGAACCTGGGCGGCGGGGCCTGGGGGGGCCGGGGCCTGGGCGGCGGGGACCTGGGGGGCCGGGGCCTGGACGGCAGGGAACCTGGGGGGCGGGGACCTGGGCTGCGGGCTCGGGGGGGGGGGGGGGGGCCGGGGCCTGGGCGGCGGGGAACCTGGGGGGCCGGGGCCTGGGGGGCGGGGCCTGGGCGGCGGGGCCTGGGGGGCCGGGGCCTGGGGGGCCGGGACCTGGGGGGCGGGGGCCTGGGGGGCGGGGCCTGGGGGGCGGGGAACCTGGGGGGCGGGGAACCTGGGGGGCGGGGCCTGGGCGGCCGGGGCCTGGGGGGCGGGGGCCTGGGGGGCGGGGGCCTGGGCGGCGGGGAACCTGGGGGGCGGGGAACCTGGGCGGCGGGGCCTGGGGGGGCTGGGGCCTGGGCGGCGGGGTCTGGGGGCCGGGGCCTGGGCGGCGGGGACCTGGGCGGCGGGGCCTGGGCGGCGGGGCCTGGGGGGCGGGGAACCTGGGCGGCGGGGACCTGGGCGGCGGGGCCTGGGCGGCGGGGCCTGGGGGGGGCCGGGGCCTGGGCGGCGGGGCCTGGGGGGCGGGGAACCTGGGCGGCGGGGAACCTGGGGGGCGGGGCCTGGGGGCCGGGGCCTGGGCGGCGGGGAACCTGGGGGGCGGGGAACCTGGGCGGCGGGGCCTGGGGGGGCCGGGGTCTGGGCGGCGGGGTCTGGGGGCCGGGGCCTGGGCGGCGGGGACCTGGGCGGCGGGGCCTGGGCGGCGGGGCCTGGGGGGGGCCGGGGCCTGGGCGGCGGGGACCTGGGGGGCCGGGGCCTGGGCGGCGGGCCTGGGGGGCCGGGGCCTGGGCGGCGGGGCCTGGGGGGCGGGGAACCTGGGCGGCGGGGAACCTGGGGGGCGGGGCCTGGGGGGCGGGGCCTGGGGGCCGGGGCCTGGGCGGCGGGGACCAGGGCTCGGACGGCCGGTTCCTGAGTGTTTGAGGCTCCCCCGGTGGCTCTGAGCCGGCCGTGCAGAGCGCACACCGGGGTGTTCCTTCTGGTGCGGGCGGCCGGCGGGTTCGCCGAGAGAGAGGCAGCATGGAGGGTCACGTCTGCGGAGGGTTCTCTGGTCTCATTCTTGTGTTTTTATTAACTTGTTTTGTGTCGGTGCCAGTCCTTTGTCCGACACGTGAGGACTATCTCAGGACTTAGAAAAGGACGCAGAACTCCGAGGTCAGACCCCGAGTGGTCCCCTCGGACGGGAGGCCGCACGGTGATGGGAGTGGTGGAAGGCCGGCCGCGGTTTGACCCTCGGCCTGTCTGAGGCGGGGGTGACTCGGACCCGGGGCCCAACTCCCGTTCTGAGGGTCGTGGAACATGTAGCTCAGAGTCAGACACGTTACGTGGAATGTGTAACAGAGTTGGGCGCGTGTGTGCCTGCGTCGTGGTGGCAGGCGTCGGCGCTGTGGCTCCGTGTCCGCCTGTGGTCAGTGCCGTGAGCGTCGGGGGGCGCTGTGGCGAGGGGGCGGCGCGCTGGTCCGGACGCTGGCTCAGAGCAGCTGTCACAGTGCGGTGAGGCCTACGGCTGCCTTCCCCTTCCCGCGGGCCCAGCACCCAGCACCGGCGCCCTCGCTGTGCCCGCCCCCAGGTGGTCCGGAGGTGCATCCTGGGCTCCATTGTGGACAGCGAGAAGAACTACGTGGACGCCCTCACTCGGATCCTGGAGGTGCGTGTCCCTCCCGCCCGCCCGCTGCCCCGCCGCAGACGCCCTGCAGGAGGGAGCGCGGGGGCTGCCTCCCCCGGAGGAACGGCTAACGAACGTCTTTAAGCAAAAACAAGTTAGCCGTGGCCAGTGCGGCTCAGTGGGTAGAGCACCGGCCTGTGGTCCCGCGGGTCCGGGTTCGGTTCTGGCCAAGGGCACCTGGGTGGCAGACCCTCCCTGGCTGGGCCTTGGTCGGCGCTCCTGCAGGAGGCACATGGGTGTGTCTCTCTCACGTCGATGTTTCTCTCTGTCTCCCCTCTCGCTTCTACTCTCCCTGAAAACCAACGGGAGAGGATTAGACAAAAGTAATAAATAAAACCAGTAAAAACACGCCGAGTGGTGTGTGTTGGAGTCCCTGTACGGACACCACTCATCCCCCCACACTCCGCCCCGCCCCCTCTGCCCCCACAGCCCCCCACACTCCGCCCCGCCCCCTCTGCCCCCACAGCCCCCCACACTCCGCCCCGCCCCCTCTGCCCCCACAGCCCCCCACACTCCGCCCCGCCCCCTCTGCCCCCAGCAGTACGAGCGGCCGCTGGCGGAGACGGAGCCGCGGGTGCTGAGTGAGCGGAAGCTGCGGGTGGTGTTCCACCGGCTGCGGGAGGTGCTGCAGTGCCACCGCCTGTTCCAGATGGCGCTGGCCAGCCGCGTGGCCGAGTGGGACGTGGTGGAGATGATCGGCGATGTCTTCGTGGCCTCGGTGAGTGCCGCCTGCCGCCCAGGGCGGCGGGCCCGGGAGGACGCCCACGCCTGCCCCTCCAGGCAGGCTGGGCGGTGCTGGCTGCGCCCGTCCCTGTGCTGGCGGGGGTGGTCGGGGAGCCTGCGTGAGGCCCTCCCTCTCTGTAGCCCGTCCCCTCCTGGGCACTGGGGAGCTGGCCAATACACCCGCCTCCCCTCAGCCCGCGCTCCGAGCCCGGAGCTCCCTTGCAGACGCTGGGCCCCTGGGCTGGCAGGGGGGCGGGGAGGGCAGAGGGGAGGCGGGCTGCAGTGGCTCCTGGGCACGGGCCCTCAGCCAGCTGCCTGGAGGTAGCTCTCATTATTGCAGATGGCATAATATTGTGCATAGAAAACCCTAAAGACTCCACCAAAAACCCCCACAAAACAACTAGATTTAATAAATGAATTCAGCAAAGTAGCAGGAACAGAATCCACGCCCAAAAATCTATGACTTTCTTGTATACCGATAATGAATTCTCAGAAAGAGAAACTAAATAATCCCACTTACCATTGCATCCAAAATAACATACTTGGGAATACACTTAACGAGGAGGTAGAAGACCTGCACTCCGAAAACCACAGGATGTTGAAAGAAGAGGTAGAGGAAGACATAAACTAGTGGAAGAGTATACCATGTTCATGGATCCGTAGCATCAGCATCACTAAAATGTCCGTATTACCCAAAGCAAGCTCCAGATTGAACGCAACCCCTAATGAAATACCAACGGCATATTTTATAGATCCAGAATGAACACTCCAAAAACGTATACGGGACCCAAAGAGGCCCTGGAGAGCTGAAGCATCTTGAGAAAGTAGAGCGAAATGGGAGGGATCCCAGTACCAGATGCTAAATTACACTGCAAAGCCACTGCCCTCAAAGCAGCCAGGCCCTGGCACAAGAGCAGGCGGGTAGACCAGCGGGACGGAACAGAGTCCCCGGAACCGACCCGGAAAGTCCCACGTGGCGGGACGGAGTCTGTTCCGTGGGGCGTGGCCGTGGCGGGGGTCACTCAGGTCGGGAGGCCCCTGGGCGCGGCGCTCCTCACGTCTCCCACGTCCGATTTCAGTTCTCCAAGTCCATGGTGCTGGACGCCTACAGCGAGTACGTGAACAACTTCAGCGCGGCCGTGGCCGTGCTCAAGAAGGCCTGCGCCACAAAGCCCGCCTTCCTGGAGTTCCTCAAGGTGGGCCTCTTCCCCGTTCCGGTTTTATTTATTATTATTATTATTACTGACTCTTTACAGAGCGGACGGGAGAGGGATAGAGAGTCAGAAACATCAGTGAGAGAGAAACATTGGTCAGCTGCCTCCTGCACACCCTCTACTGGGGATGTGCCCGCAACCAAGGCACATGCCCTTTACCGGAATGGAACCCGGGACCTTTCAGTCCGCAGGCCGACGCTCTATCCACTGAGCCACACCGGTTCAGGGCCCATTCCGGGTTCTGGGTTTTGACGCCTCTGAAAACAGGCTCCGCGTGGGAGACCTGGTGATGAGCTGAAGCACCCTCGCCTCCCAGTGCTCCATGCCGCTCGCTCACTGTCACCGCTTTGAACCAACAGCGCCCTGGGTGCTGGATCGATGCGAGAAAGAGAGATGCATTTTTAGGGGGAACATAGCTTTTACTTTTAGTAATTTATTTTATTATTATTATTTTGTTAATCCTTGCCTGAGGATATTTCTCCCATTGATTTTTAGAGAGAGTTGAAGGGACAGGAGAGAGAGGAGAGAAAGAGAGAGAGAGGGAGAAAGAGAGAGAAAGAGAGGGAGAAAAAGAGAGGAGAGAGAGAGGGGAACATTGATGTGAGAGACACATCCATTGGTGGCCTCCCCCTCACACTCCAACCGGGGCTGGGGATCCAACCTGCAAACCAGGGACTGAACCTGAGACCCTTCGGTGTGCGGGCCAGTGCTCCAACCACTGAGCACACTGGCCAGGGCCTGAAGCCAGCCATGCTCGCTGTAGGCCAGGGGCGGAGAGGTGGGCCTGAGGGACAGGTGGGTAGGGGAGGAGGTGGGGGGACAGGCAGCGGAGGAAGTGTCTGCAGACACGGACGCAGGCCCTGCGTGGCCGTGGCCCCGCCCCGAGGCCGGTGCTGGGCGTGGACGGCGTGGACGCCCGCTGCCCGCGGTGAGTGACCCTCTCCTCGCAGCAGAGCCAGGAGTCCAGCCCGGACCGCGTCTCGCTCTACAGCCTGATGACCAGGCCCATCCAGAGGTTCCCGCAGTTCATCCTGCTGCTCCAGGTACGGGCCCCCGACCCCTGCTGACCCCGGTGACCCTGGTGACCCCGGTGACCCCTGAACCAGTCCTCCCTGTAGCCTCAGCTCCTCCTCTCCTCCGAGGGGCCCGCACCAGCCTGCGTCCTGTGTTCGGCTCAGCTGACACTGTCCCCGAGCGTCAGCCCTCGGGCCCAGGCCCGTCCACGTCAGGCGCCAAGTGCAGTAGCGGCCACAGCCGCCCAGCTCGGTCCCACTGGGCTGCCCAGCCGGTCCCCATGCCCCACAGGCTCAGGAATGGGCTGGCGGGGCTCAGGAAGGCACTGGCGTTCGCGGTTTATAACTCGGACGTCAGATGGACGCCAAGGGGGAGGGGCCTGGGCTGCCGGGCGCTCACCGTCCTCCTAGCACCACGTCCCCGACCCCGGCCCTCCCCAGCCCTGCCTGTGGGTTTCCGTGGCGGCTCCCTGCGGAGGCAGACGGATGGCCTCACTGGCCAGTGGGACCTCTTGTCCTGCAGGCCCCTCCCTGGAGGTCCAGCCTCCAATCCACCTGGAGCCACGGCCGCCTTCGCTCAGGCACCTGGACAGGCTCCTCCCTCCCCGTCACTCAGAACCCCGAGTGTCAGGGCTCCGTGCCTGAGCTGGCCTGGGACCAGGACCGAGTGTGTTGGTGCGTGGGTGTTAACGTTTATCTTTATTGGTGTCAGAGAGGAAGGGAGAGGGAGATAGAGAGATACATCCATGATGAGAGAAACATTAGTGGTGAGAGAGAGTCATGGACCGGCTGCCTCCTGCACGCCCCACACTGGGCATGGAGCCCCCAACCCGGGCCTGTGCCCGGACCAAGAATCCAGTCGTGACCTCCTGGTTCACAGGTCGATGCTCAGCCTGAGTCCTGGAGTGAGTTCACCTGGTTTTGGGGAAAGGCCCAGTCGAAGTGTCAGTCAGGCTATGACTCACCCGGTTTGCGTCCTTCCTGACAGCTGACCACACGGCATCCACTGCGGGCAGCCTGGGTGCTGGCGCGTCTGCCGGTGACCACGGCCCTGGGCCCCCACCCGGGCAATCACACACACACACACACACACACACACACACACGGGCGCGCGCACACACACACACACACGCACACACACACACGGGCGCGCACACACACACACACACACACGCACGCACACGCACACACACATGTACTCTCTCCCCAAAAGGACATGCTGCGGAACACGCCCCGCGGGCACCCTGACCGGCTGCCCCTCCAGATGGCGCTGACGGAGCTGGAGACGCTGGCGGAGAAACTGAGCGAGAGGAAGCGCGAGGCGGACCGGCGCTGTGAGATGAGGCAGATCGCCAAGGCGGTGAATGAGCGCTACCTGAACAAGGTGGACACGGACGCCGCCTCCTGGGCCCGCGCCCACTGACCCGCCGCCTCCGGGCCCTGCGCTCACTGACCCTCCACCTCCGGGCCCTGCGCTCACTGACCCTCCGCCTCCGGGCCCGCGCCCACTGACCCTCCGCCTCCGCCTCCGCCGCTAACCCACCGCCTCCGGGCCCTGCGCTCACTAACCCACCACCTCCGGGCCCTGCGCTCACTAACCCACCACCTCCGGGCCCTGCGCTCACTGACCCACCGCCTCCGGGCCCTGCGCTCACTGACCCACCGCCTCCGGGCCCTGCGCCCACTGACCCGCCGCCTCCGGGCCCGCGCTCACTAACCCTCCGCCTCCGGGCCCTGCGCTCACTGACCCTCCGCCTCCGGGCCCTGCGCTCACTGACCCTCCGCCTCCGGGCCCTGCGCTCACTGACCCTCCGCCTCCGGGCCTGCACTCACTGACCCTCCGCCTCCGGGCCCGCACTCACTAACCCGCCTCCTCCGGGCCCTGCACTCACTGACCCGCCTCCTCCGGGCCCTGCGCTCACTGACCCTCCGCCTCCGGGCCCTGCGCTCACTGACCCTCCGCCTCCTCCGGGCCCTGCGCCCACTGACCCGCCTCCTCCGGGCCCGCGCTCACTGACCCTCCGCCTCCGGGCCCGCGCTCACTGACCCTCCGCCTCCGGGCCCTGCGCTCACTGACCCTCCGCCTCCGGGCCCGCGCTCACTGACCCTCCGCCTCCGGGCCCGCGCTCACTGACCCTCCGCCTCCGGGCCCGCGCTCACTGACCCTCCGCCTCCGGGCCCTGCGCTCACTGACCCTCCGCCTCCTCTGGGCCCTGCGCCCACTGACCCGCCTCCTCCGGGCCCGCGCTCACTGACCCTCCGCCTCCGGGCCCGCGCTCACTGACCCTCCGCCTCCGGGCCCTGCGCTCACTGACCCTCCGCCTCCGGGCCCGCGCTCACTGACCCTC